>NC_056730.1:918365319-918665319 GCF_019279795.1 Protopterus annectens
TAGCTACATCATATCTACATCTATGTTATACTGTGCAGCTGGCTAATCTTCCAATATAGAATTTAGCCTTCTTACTACCTGTACCCTCAACTCTCTCCCACTCTACTTTCCTCCTAACCACATTTACCTTCTCTCATAACTCTTAAGCTAACTATTCTTCCAATTCCCTAGTCTACTCTGTTTCATGACTCCTCTTTTCACAAATCCTTTCCCAACTCTGTTCAAGATACCCATTTCCTACATTTGCTCACTGGTTTTCACTCATAGCATTTAACTACTAACTAAATTGTTCAACATGCTATGTTTAACGGTATCTTAGAAATGTTTCATGCAGTTGATTGCTCTATTTGTGCTTGTATAAAACAAAGTTATGTTCTTACCATAACGTTCCATCTATGTTGCTCATCATCATTCATTCATTACTGATAGGCGTCGGTTCTGTCCTCAGAACCGAGTCGGCCTTATAACAAGCTCATGCCAGCCAGAAAACACTCTAGCTAAGCTTTTACCCACCGTATAAAACAAAGTTATGTTCTTACCATAACGTTCCATCTATGTTGCTCATCATCATTCATTCCTTACTGATAGGCGTCGGTTCTGTCCTCAGAACCGAGTCGGCCTTATAACAAGCTCGTGCCAGCCAGAAAACACTCTAGCTAAGCTTTTACCCACCGTATAAAACAAAGTTATGTTCTTACCATAACATTCCATCTATGTTGCTCATCATCATTCATTCCTTACTGATAGGCGTCGGTTCTGTCCTCAGAACCGAGTCGGCCTTATAACAAGCTCGTGCCAGCCAGAAAACACTCTAGCTAAGCTTTTACCCACCGTATAAAACAAAGTTATGTTCTTACCATAACGTTCCATCTATGTTGCTCATCATCATTCATTCCTTACTGATAGGCGTCGGTTCTGTCCTCAGAACCGAGTCGGCCTTATAACAAGCTCGTGCCAGCCAGAAAACACTCTAGCTAAGCTTTTACCCACCGTATAAAACAAAGTTATGTTCTTACCATAACGTTCCATCTATGTTGCTCATCATCATTCATTCATTACTGATAGGCGTCGGTTCTGTCCTCAGAACCGAGTCGGCCTTATAACAAGCTCGTGCCAGCCAGAAAACACTCTAGCTAAGCTTTTACCCACCGTATAAAACAAAGTTATGTTCTTACCATAACGTTCCATCTATGTTGCTCATCATCATTCATTCATTACTGATAGGCGTCGGTTCTGAGTCGGCCCTGTCCTCAGAACCGAGTCGGCCTTATAACAAGCTCGTGCCAGCCAGAAAACACTCTAGCTAAGCTTTTACCCACCCACCCTCTCCCTGTCATCTCAGATAGAGTTTGTCCGTGATAAAGAAAGAAGAGGCTTTTTCTTAGCAAGCTCCCTAATATGGGATTTGGACCAAATCCGAACTTCTGGGAGCCCACTGGAGTGGAAAGGAGGGTGGGACGTAATGAATGAATGAAAATGAACACCACAGATGGAACATTATGGTAAGAACATAACTTCTTTATCTGATGTTGTTAACCTTCATTCATTCCTTACTGATGGGACAGAGTCCCTAGCTACTTTATGCTCTTATGGAAGAATGTTCCTGAATAACACTGAACCAAAGGATACTCTCGCCCTGGAGACCAAATCCAATTTGTAACGAATGATAAAAGGTATGAGGGGTAGCCAAAGTTGCAGTTGCACAGTTATCATCCACTGAAGCTCTGGAGTGAAAGGCTACAAAAGTCACTATTGATCTGGTGGAGTGTGCTTTGACTTTGCCCGTCAGAGGAATTTGATTATGTTGGTAGACAAAACATATACAAATTTCTCAACTACTTAGATAACGTCACTTTAGAAACAGAATTTCCCAATTTAGGGCCTGAATAGGAAAGAAACAACTGGCCTGATAGAACTAAGTTCTGTCTAGATAAAAATGTAATTGTCTATGTACATCCAGCAAATGAAGACAGTATTCTCCTTTGAGTAGTTTGGAAAAAAGACTGGTAGATCAATGGTCTGGTTAATTGTCAATTCTGAAATAACTTTGGGCAGGAAGGACATAATGGTTAAGGTGATTACCTTATAGGAAGGGTTAATCCGGAGTGATACTCTGTCCTTATTAAAGACTATGGAGGGATGCTTTATGCACAGGGCCTGAAGCTCAGATATGCATCTTGCTGAGGTGATGGCTACTAAAACTAGGGATTTCCAGGTTAAGAACTTCATATCGCGAGTGGCAGCAGGTTCGAAAGGTGATTGGTGACTCAGTGTTAAAGTTCCAAGGTTCAGTCAGTTTTTTGAAGGGTGGTCTGATATGCGAAACCTCTTTCAGGAAGGTTTTACATAGACGATGGGAAATTAAGGATGAGTCTTGGAATCCATTATGGAAATTTGAGATAGCAGCCAAATGTACTCTAATGGCGGAGGCCACTGCTCCTGAATGAAGATGACCTGACAAATAATCCAAAATTACAGTAACAGGAGCTGAGCAAGGGTCTAGTTCTCTCTGTCGGGACCAAATAAGAAATCTCTTCCACTTGCTAAGACAGATTTTCCTGGTAGATGGTTTATGCTAAACCAGAAGAATGTTACGTAATGGGGAGGTAAAGTTATTCTGCCTGGCAATTACTGGAAGTGGAGCAACCAAGCTGTCAGCTTGAAACTGGATATATTTGGGTGAATCAACCCCTGCAAGTGTGAGATTAATTCCAGAGTGGATCCAGAATACATGGTTGACACATTAGGTGAGGCCAAAGGAAGGGAAACCAGATTTGTCGAGGCCAATAGGGAGCAATGAGGATTACTCTGCTTCTCAACCAAAGGGCCTTCTTTTGAAATTGTGGGATTAGGGGAAGGGGAGGGAAGGCATATAGAAGTCCCGTGGGCCGATCGTGTATTAGAGTGCCCGTCGGGGACTTCCCCTGTGGGGGAATTAGGGAAAAGGAGCTGCTACATTTCTGATTTGCTGGAGAGGCGAATAGGCTGCAGCAAGGCTGGTCCCAGTGGCTGAATATCTTTACCGCTATGGTCGAGTTGAGGGACCACTCATGAGACAGGAGGATACATCTGCTCAGTTTGTCTGCAATCATGTTGGAATTTCTGGGAATGTGCATTGCTATCAGAAAGCAGTTGGAAGCTATTTCCCATTGCTAAATTCTCATGGCCTCTCAACACAACGGGTAGGACTTGGTTCCCCTTTGTTTGTTGATGTACCAGACCACTGACATGTTGTCAGACTCAATAGCAATTGTCCCTGATGGAAGGACAGATTGGAATGCTTGCAATGCCAGAAGCACTGCCCTCAGCTCTAGGACATTGAAATGCAGGTTGACCTCCATGGCTGACCAAGTGCCTTGGACCGTCTTTCCCTGAAAATGTCCCCCCACCCTATCAGGGAAGCTTCCATGGTCACTGTGGCCTTGGGCTGAGATGGGGAGATAGGGCGACTCCATAGATCTTTTTCTGGCTTCATCCACCAAGTTAAATCCTGTTTGCATCGCTTTGTTATGTGAATCTGAAAAGACATAGGATGGTGCAAAGGGGACCACTGTGTCAGCAGGAGCCATTGAAGAAGTCTCATGCGTAGCCTTGCTAGGGGAACTAATGTAATCGATGCTGCCATAAATCCTAAAAGTTGAAGGACAGCCCGAGCTGGGACAGAGTATCACCCGGAGTTGAGACCTCAGTCTTTCTAATTTGTGAACTGGCAGGAAGACTAGGCAAGACTGGGTATCAAAAGTTGCTCCAATAAATTCCAAAGTTTAAAAGGAGTCAACTTGCATTTGTCCCTGTTTATAGATTCCTAGGTGTTATGCTAGATCTAGAGCATAGTTTAAGGCTGTGACCAGTAGACGCTTGGTGGGGGCGGTAAAGAGCAAATCATCCAAGAACGGAAACACTTCCTTGCAGTCTCAAGTGAGCTGTTATGACTGCCATGCATTTGGTGAATACTCTGGGGGCTGTAGAGAGTCCAAAGGGCAGCATCCGGACCTGGTAATGATTGGCTCCCAGACAGAAGCGAAGAAATCTTCTGGAGCATTTGTCCATTTTTGTGTGGTAATACGCATCTTGAAGATCTATCGAGCACATAGAATCATCTTTCTCTAGGAATGGTAGAATAGACTGAGCCATGACCATCCGGAATTTTGTCTGGCTGACAAATTTGTTCAGAATGCTGAGATCCAAAATTGGTCTCCAGTCCCCTGTCTTTTTTTGCACTAAAACGAACCTTAAGTAAAATCCGGATCCCATCTAGTCTGGTGGGACTGCTTGGATGACTTTTTTTGAAACAGCTTTTGTATTTCTTCAGCTGCTGCTTTCCTTTGACTGGGTGGAATGTCGGGAATGTGCCTTAATGGTTTTGGGTAAAAATCGAAGGGTATGTGATAACCTCTGGCTATTATATTCTGCACCCAAAAATCTGTGGTTATTGTTCGCCAGGCAGGGTGGTTCAGAGAGAAACCTCCCCAGACTGCTTCCAGAGGAATGCAATCAGGTCACTCTTCTGAAGCACTGGTAGGACAGGCCAGAGAAAGAATCCATGGATCCCCGGTTACGTGGACCCTCTCTGCCTCTGTAGAGGTGTCTTCCCGATGAGCTACCCACTCTGCCGTGTGGAGTAAACTCATCACGTGTCATGGAAAGGACCCTGAGATTTTTTGTGCCACATCTTTCCACTCCTCTGATTCCTAGAGTAGAATCGCTGAGGGGTGGAAAAATTTAAGTCCATGGAAGACAGGGTCTTACCGTCCTTCTCACACCTGGCTAGCATGTCTTTCACTTTTGGGCCAAAAAGGGAAGATGCTTCCACTGGAGCATTAAGAAAGGAAGACTTAAAAGGGTCCACAAAGGCGCATCCACGCATGACGTCTCATGACAACACCTGAACCCGGAGCTCTAGCCGCCACTTTGGTAGAGTGAGAGATTAACCTCATGGACGAGTTGGATATAGATTCCAGGGTCGCAAGTTGCGAGGCAACTTTGTCCTGTACCTTGTCAGAAACTGCTCCTGCCAAGGTTCTGTAGAATTCCAAGATCAGGTCTCTCTGAAGCCTAGTAAAGTGTGCCAAGTAATTCAAAGATCGAACTGCAAAGGTCGATGAGGCAAACACTTGCTTCCCTAATCTATCACCAAAGACTCCCTGTTTGGGGGTTGGACAGTCTGGTTCTCCTCGGCAAGCTCTTTCCTAATGGCCACTACCACCACCACCATAGCGTCTACCGGTACGCCTTTGGATCAGTGTGCGTTTCCTTCAGGAGGGGACAAAATTTTGTCTGGTCTCTGGAGGACTGATTCAATAGTATCAGGACTCTTCCACGCATGCTGCACGATGAGTTAGACCAGTTCGTCTGTAGACGGGGTCACCCAAGAAGGAAAGGGTCGAGCACGAAAAGCCTGCAAGAATACAGACTCCTCAGAGGAAGAGTTGGTGGGCTTCCAGTCTCCCCGCTGCTTTAAAATTTCCAGTATGTCTCCAAAGGAGACATCCTCAGGGGGAGACGGTGGGGACCCCTCCCCTTCATCATAGTCTGCATCTTCTGAGAGGGACTCTTCATGCAAGAGGAAGCAAGTGGACTCCCCCGATCTCTTACATGGTACCTCTTCAGTGGGGACTTCTGACAATGACTCCAAAGAGAGGGCTCCCTAGGTTAGGTATCTTGAGGCTCTTGTGCTCAATATCTTGATATGGTGGCTTGAGTCAGCTGTGGTTCAAAGGGAAGACATGTCTGGTATTATGACTGACAGTCTGCCTACAGAGGCAAGGGCCATCTCCATCGCCTGGAAAGCTGGCCCTCATGAAGACAGGTGGAAGCCCACAACCAAGAAGGTCAACCTCAGAACCAGGGGTCATACCTCGCTCCGACGAGCTCACTCCCAAGGAAGGAGCCCCAAGTGGACTCGGTACTGCCAAGACTCCCGGAACCGTAGTAGATGGCACCATCAGAAAAAAAATAGGCACCGTACAAGGAGTCACAGTACCAGCAGCACAGTCTCGATTCCAGGGGTGGCTCTGCTCAGAGCAAATCAATGACCAAAGGATAGGCTCTGGAACCACTGTGAGGTCCACCAGTGGAACCAAAGAAGTGGGAACCGAAAGAGGCGCCAGGTGCTTCAATACCTGCAAGGAGGTCAAATGAAGTGAATATGCAGGAGTCCATGGAGAAAAACTCCCAACTCCAGATGGGAGGGGAGTTGAAGGTGATGAAATCTCTCTGGCTATCAGTAGTTGATCCACAAGACGCACCACATCCAATTCCAAAAGGCTCCTGGTAGATCGGGTTGATATCCCAATGGAGAATCGGGTCATTCCAAAAAAGGGCTATATTGCTGCCCTAAGAAGGGATCTGCTATGGGAGAATATCAGGTCCAAGCAGTCCCTCCTATCGGCACCGTGGTCTCAAGACCAGTAACATGCATAGGGTGGGGGAAAGTGACCGGTGCTGGATTCTCTATTGTTGGTGCCGAACAGGATGGAACCGAAGTTGAAGGCATAGTTGGTGTAGAAGACATTGTCGGTGCCGTTGCTGGTGTCGGGGTCAAAATTACTGAAGTGGATGCATGCGGCTAGTTTCCTGCCATTCCTGTAACTGGTCTAGTCCAGATACAGACTTGCTGTAGCCATGACTGTTGGTAAGCTTCTGAGCCCCCCAAGCCTTTCTGTGTTGGAGGGAAGCCTTCTAGCTTATCAGTGGAAGTGGTAAGCACTAAGTAGCCTATCTACCACAAGAGGAGTGGGTTTTGGCCCAGAAATTGCAGTTTATTGGCCGTTTGGGTAGTTTTTCCATCTCTTTCAACTTTCTGGTTTAAAAGCCCGCATTTGCGTTTGTTCACCACCTTTCCTGTAACTAGTCTAGTCTAGGTACAGATTTGCTGTATAAAGGACTGTTGGGAAGCTTCTCAGCCCCCCACCTCCAAGCCTTTCTGTGTTGGAGGGAAGCTTTCTAGCTCATCAGTGGGAGTGGTAAGCATTAGGTAGCCTATCTACCACCAGAAGTGTGGTTTCTAGCTCAGAAATTGTAGTTTATTGGCCGTTTGGACAGTTTTTCCACCTCTTTCAACTTTCTAGTTTAAAAGACTGCATTTGCGCTTGTTCCTCACCTTTCCTGTAACTAGTCTAGTCCAAGTACAGATTTGCTGTAACCAAAACTGTTTGTAAGCTTCTGAGCAGTATCAAAGTCTGCTCTTCAAATTTTCCCTTAGATCTGCTAGCTCTCTCCTATCCTGCACTTTTACTAGCTTGTTAGTTTAGCACTTTACCAGACTTCTTGGAGCAATTACTGTAGTACACAAAAGTAATATCACACTAAACGTTCTACAAGGAAACAACTCCAGTACTTATTAATGCCCACCCCTCCAGGCATGTCTAAAGGTCAGTTCCCTGTGCTTTCGCCTATTAACCTGGTGAACTTGGGCATCATGAGGCAATGTAGCAACTGCCTCATGTACACTGACAACCCTCTCCTCTTACCCCCTAACACTCAGACTTGTGAGAGATGCACATATATCCAAATGGGAAGCCACGCACTCTCCATCCAAGACCGAAATAGCCGGTCAAGAGGAGAAGGTCAACACTTGCACCACACCACATGGAACACATAGCCCACCAGAACACACACCAGCATTGCCCTCAGATAAAAACACAAACCACACACCCACCTTCGCGGAGGCTTTCAATAAAAATCTAACCAAATAGCAGAGATCTCCAAAGCAGAAACGCACTTGACCACCACAACTCAACACTAATCACGAGACACATAACTCTCCTAAACAGTGTGCCACTCAACCAAAGCCCCTGAGGCAAAACAGCATGCCCAACACACTAGACATAGGTGACTCGATAGTGAGGCACACCGATGTCCCACTCACTAGGTTAAATAAGGAGAAAGTAACAGTCAGCTGTCTGTCAGGCACCAGGATCCGCCACATAGCGCGCACACTCGGGTCCCTCAACAACAGGTACAAATATGACTCTGTCATTGTACATGTGGGTGTGAGTGACCCGAGACGCAACTCCCTGGACAATATGAAGAGAGACATGGAGGAACTCTTGGATTATGTAGCTTAGGCGGGTATGACCCAAGCCCTTAGCAGCATTCTACCATCACCCAGAATGATACCACAGTACAAGCAGAAAATGGATTGATTTCAACAATTGGCTAAGTTTCTGGTGTCATTCTAAGGGGGTCCAGTATCTGTCTGCCTGGGATGACACGATTGGCAGACCTCGATGCTTTGCCAGAGATGGCCTGCATCTGTCACCTCTGGTCTTCCGGATACTGGCCAAGGCTCTTGCCACCCCTACAGTGCCTTTTTAGGTGGTGTTCCAAAGACCAAATTGTAACAACTACACACGCAATTTGAGGGTCATGCTGCTCAACGCTAGAAGTCTAAATCTCAAAATGCACTCGCTTGAAGTACTCCTTAAAATGGAGAACATAGACAGTTGTGCTGTAACAGAGACCCGGTTCAAGGCAGCAGAAAGCACCCCTGCACTACCAGGCTACAACTCATTCCACACCTTTTGGCCCCAGAACTCTGACCGAAGCTCCAAAGGCGGTGGTGTTTCCATATTCATAAAGGATCTGCACACCTCCAGACTGGTAGCCCAACAGAATGAATCTGAGATACTTCAGGTGCAGCTAATATTGGGTAAGATAGCGATTCACGTTGTAGCCTGCTATAGGTCCCCAACCATGTCCCAAGATTCACACTCCACATTCCTAAGCACCCTGGAGAATATTAGGGTCCAACCTAACACTCTCAGACTGGGCGACTTCAACTACCCCTCCATTAACTGGGAAAACTACTTGCCCAACACTTTGTGGAATTCATTAATTCCAATCCCCTGGACCAGCTCGTTCTTACCCCCACTAGAGGTAGCAACATCCTTGACCTGGTCATTACTAACATGGTTGACCATTGCTCTACACCAATAGTCAACTCATCCCTGGTAAGATCCGATCACAAGCTAATCACCTTGGAAATCCACATCCCTCCCACCCCACCCCCAACAAAGGTAACCACCATGAAAAACTTCTCCAAAGCTAACTTTGGGCTCCTAAAAACAGAGGTGGCTAATTTCGAAGCACCCATGCAAATGGAGAATAGTTGCATGACCGCCAAATCATACACCAATGCACTGTACAAACACGTACACAAATGCATGGATTTTGCCATGCCCAATAGAACTAAGACGTGCGCCTCAAAAAGAAAAGGAAGCCAATCTGGTGGTTCACCTGCCATAAACAAACTCTACAACAGAAGGAGGAAACTATTGCAGAATAAGGTGAAGTCCGAAGACTGGAAAAACTCCCTTATCAGCCTCAACAAAAGTTTGAGATCCCTCATCAAATCCTTGAAAGCTAGCTATGAAAACAGAATTGCAGCAGATAGTAAACACAACCACAAGGCCTTCTATAGTTATGTAAAGAATTTCCATGGCAATACCCAGACTTGCTCTGAGCTACTGCACAATGGTACCTCCTATACCGAGCCAACAGATATTGCAAATATACTGGCAGACAGATTCAGTGCTAACTTTACCCCTCCCCCCCAAAGAACCACTCACAATACCAGTAGATTGCCAGGCACCCAGTATTACTGCTGCACAGGTTAAAACAGCACTGTCCAAGGCCAAGAATACAGCTTCGATGGGACCTGACACTATCCCTGGCTTTGTTGTACATGAACTACAGAGTGAACTGGCACCTCACTTGTGTGCCCTATTCAATCACAGCCTCACCTCGGGCTTTCTCCCTACCGAATGGCACACTGCTACAGTCATCCCACTCCACAAAGGAGGAGCGACTACAGAGCAGAGCCTGGGAACTATCACCCCATTAGCCTGACAAGTCTGATATGCAAAGCTATGTAAGGCATCATTATGGACCTAATAAACAAGGATATAGGGAATCTCCAAATTCTGGATCCTACACAGTTTGGTTTTGTGAAGGGTAGATCATGCCTGCTCAACTTGGTCGACTTCTTTGAGTCAGTCACCAGAGCTGTGGATGAAGATAAGGTGGTTCATACAGCCTACCTTGATCTGGCCAAGGCCTTTGATACCATTCCCCATTCAGGAATCACAGAAAAACTTACTAAGCTAGGCATCTATCCCTATATCACTAGGTAGGTTGCAAACTGTCTCACAGATAGAACCCACAGTGTGAAAGTAACTGACTCCAAGTCAGACTGACAACCAGTCACAAGTGAAGTCCCACAGGGTTTGGTCCCGAGTCCTCTCCTGTTTGGTATCTACTTCTCTGGAGTCCAGGTCAACACGAAGGGACTCTGGCTGACAAAGTTCACAGATGATTGCAAGTTGGGAGCTATTATTATCTCCCCAAGTGATGCTGACATCCTACAGAAGGCCTCAATGAGACCAATGACTCGTGTCAGAACCATGGCCTTAAGCTCAATGCCAAAACATGTGTCTTCATTCCCTTTGGGAAAAACCCAGTTCCCTTGAATTATCACATTGATGGTAGTCCACTGAACACAGAACGCATTATAAGAGATCTGTGAACACAGGTTGACAGCAACCTCTCTTTTGACCACCACGTTACCACTGTGGTCAGGAAGTCTTTCTATGTGGCACATCTCAGTACTAAGGATTTTGCATTCAGGAAGAGAGAGGTCATTGTCTCACTCTACTCTTCCCTCACTAGGCCAATCATAGAGTACAATGCCCCATTTGGCATGTACCTCACTAGACACCTGCAACAACTGGAGAGACCGCAAAAGTACCTCACAAAGAGGATTCTAGGACTTAAACACTTGTCCTAAACGGACAGACTCAAAAAACTCCAACTATTCTCTGTCTCATATCGCCTACTTAGAGGCGATCTCTGCTTGACTTACAAAGCTATGTCTGACCCAGCCCTGTTAGAAATGCTACATCTAAAGAAATCCCAATCCCTCCGCACCACACGCTCCAGAGACCTAAACCTCATTACCACAATCAACAGAACATGCTGGAGGGACAGGGTCATAACCGAGAGACTGCCCATGCTATGGAATAGACTTCTCATACATGTCAAGCAGAGCACCTCACTGGCCCCCTTCAGCAGAAATCTTGATGAGTGGATGGGAAATAGAAAATTCACCCCGGGGATCACTCCAGCGGCTCTACTCGACAGAGACACTAGGAACTAAGGTTGGGTGGCACAATGCCAAGGTAATCTATGGGCTAGGCTTGTAAAGGCTCCAGGGCCATTGGCCTAGTACACACCTATGAACCTATGAATATTACATAGATCAACACTATTAACTATGTCTGCCAAGTATCTGCAGAAATGACAGACCCTCTTTGGAACATCAGCTGCCCATGTTCAAACCAATCTTCCTTATCAGTGTCAAATCGTACATTTTTGTGGCCAACTGGGTAAGCTGACTAGGCACAACACCTTCCCCTCTTTCAGGGGTAACCTGTGAATGCTGTCTAGTTAAGTAATGTGTTAAGTGTTATACAGTACGCAACAGGATGGCAAGGGAAACAAACCAAGGACTAGAGGCTTACTTTCTATGAGCGATAAATGGACTGACTGGCTGAAATTATCCCCACTTCGTCTGGCCTAAACTGACAGGCTATATGGCTGTGTTTAAGATGGAAATGGGATGGCAGCTTTGCAGGTCTTACAGCACTTATGTTGCTTCGGTTCCATGGGAAAACTGCAGTGTTCCAAGACTTACAAGAGGTACAATTCCTACCTCTAAATAAATAAATACTACAACTCCTCACGAATAACTAGAAACCATACCTACAAAGTGCCACGTGGAGGCATTTTGTACAAGTATAACAGGTAGTTGTCAGGCACCAAGGACTTAATAGGTCTCAGGGCTTTGTACAAGTCACAACTAGCATATAGAGATTAGAGTCAATCAAACTAGATAACAGACCCTTCTCATGAACTTGAATCCAGTTTCTCTCATTCGCACTAGCATAACTGCAAAGCAACTTAAGACAGTTACTGGACAAAAAGCAATACAATTCCTTGACTAGAGTACATGCATTACCCAATTTTGGAGCCCACCTTGAAACCATACTTAATATTTGTAAGGAATTACCAAACATTATATACTACAGTTCACTCATTGGCCAAATTCACCCTAGGCAGGAGCTCCTGCAATGAAATGAGTGAAGGACTTAACATCAGGATCACTTTACTAGCTAGGGTACAGATATATGCTAATACTACAGATGGTCTTGTGTCCCATTTCTATTTCTGACCCAAGGCCTAATTTTGCAAATTAGCATTTAATGTACACTTCTAAAAGTCTCACAAAAGCCCAAGGTCCAATGTCCACAAAGGAATTTGTGTGCAACTACAAAAAAAAAATCTAAAGACAGAGAAAAACTTGTCAACCTTTGTTAAGTATTTGTTTGTCTCTTCTTATGCTGCAACAGAAGCAGGACACATATTTCAATTTCCCCATGGTCAGAGAGACCAATGAAGTCACCCAAGGGGTGCTATACATACATACATACATACATACATACATACATATACCAAACAGGAAATGAAAAACATCAATACATGAACAATTATCAAAAGAAGAAGTACTAAAAACCACTACTCCATCCCTCTCAGGTCAGCCACACAACCTTTTACCGACTGATTTATAGCTGTTCCCGTAAGGTGAATGCCATGTACCCACTTCCCACAGCATCTAGAAATACAGCAGTCAGAGTGGAGTCACCAGTCCAACTTACCTTACCTTGCAAATAATCAAAAATTAAGTTATCCAGAAGCTCCAATTTTTACAGAAGGGAATTTCGCTGAGAGATACCGAGAGAACAGTTTTAGAGATCCGCTGTCTATCACATCGTACATATTATAAAAGCATTTTTTTTTTTTGCTGATTGAGGGGGAGAAGTTTCACCTGACCCACAAACCCTCCTTAGAGCATAATAATGCATCTCAGGGAAAGGGATACAGTGCCATCACTGAATTAGGTATTGACACAAACAACTGAAGTCAAACAAATGCCTTTTGTTAAATTGTACAAGTCCATGCCTGAATCCAAAAAAGATATTCTTAAATGTCATTACCAAAAACAAAATGAGGCATGAAAGGATGCCAGCTTACAAGACAGCACTGCCAAAACTGGTGAAAAAAACATTTTGGACAAATGCTAGCATGCACATTAAGGCACAGATTGCTCTCATACATAAGCTTCTTTGCACATACCCCCAAAAGACAGTCACCTGCATACATGCCTGAACAATGATCACAGTAATGTATTCCAACTTGGTGCCCCTCAGTAGTACCCTGCCCTACACAAGCTAGTGACCTATGCACACCTCTGCGGTCTATGAGAAGTAAAAGACACAATGACCAAACTGTATCATGCCCCAACACACATTATAATGACCACACCTTCCCACACAAGCGACAGCAACCTCCTATACACACCTTTGAAAATGGATGGTTTTAGAATGGATGTAGCTGAGGGCAGAGGCCACCATTAAGTTCATGTCAAAATCCATTTATATAGTCTGGGATGTGGAGAGACCACCAGGACCCTAGAAACTCTATGTTCATGGTTGCCTTCCACTACAAGTTATGTGATGTATTTTATGTTTACTTCTGAAATATAATTACTTGTTACTTGCATTTTTTCCTTTTACTGCTATGCATTAAAGTTATGTATGTGTCTGGCATTACTATACATCTCCACAAAGAAAAATAAATAATTAAGTGACTTTTTTGTATGCACACACACATACAATGACACTGTACCCAACAAGCCAGGTCAGTCACAAGACTGACACACATACACACACACACACACACACACACACACACACACACACACACACACACACATAGCACAGCTAATTTTACACTGACTTCAGCATATAGCAATACATTGTTAGACACTAGTTCTGCCTCACCAGATCAGTGACTGTTGTTTAACAATGATCAAACAACAGCAGGAGTAATCACTTTTATTCACTTCACTGAGGTGTAATGTATACCTCTCACTGTCCCTGATTTTGCCTCAGTTTTTTTGCCCCATATACAAATTTTGATTTGCTGACAAATCATTTATAATATCAGATATTAACATTTCACATTTCTTGTTTAAAAAGTGCACGCTGATGCAAATCACTTTATTCTATTAACAGACTTCACAAAATTAATCAAAACAACCAAACAATTACAACCTAGCCCAAATCAGTCCCTTCTTTTAGTAACCTTGAATTTTTACTCACATCCCTTCATATGAACAACAATAAACATCTATGTATTGCCGTACATTACATTCCCCCAAGCTATAGCATTCCCATTCTGGAATATTTCTTATCCTGGATAAATCACAATATCGCACAAGAAACCATTACCTTGGGAGACACCAACATTAACTGGAAAAACCTAATGTTCAACTCTCCAGTCAACAGTACAAATCTACATAGCTTCACACAGCTTATTACAACTCCTACCCACAGTCTATCCACACCTTCGGAATCTACCTTAGATTGGATACTACTGTCCCACCCTTGCAACTACTCAAACTCGGGCACCCTACCTAACATACTATGTGACCACCTACCAGCATATATCCATAGAACTCACACCCAAATAACCAAAACACTCCTACAAAATATCTAGGAATCTCACCTACTTTCACCAGACCACTTTCATAAACATATCAAAGGCACAAAACTGGGTCCTAATAACAACTCTTCCCCTAGATGATGCTGTAAATTACTTTAACAAACTCTTTCTTGAAACCCCTAATAGCCTGGCCCCTATTTGAACCAAACAAACTAAACTTAACCATGTCCCTTGGTTTACTAAGCAGACCACAAAACATCTCCTTCACAGAGACAAAGCATGGAAACAATGGCAAAAAAAAACAAATCACAACAAAATGAGATTAACTACAAGCAATTTAGGAATAAAGCCAAGAAACTAGTCATACAAGACAAAACAACTACTTTTCCTCTAAGCTAACCACCTCAAATAACAACCCAAAAAAAAGTTCTGAAAATCGGTCTCCTATCTACTTAATCCCGGCACCTTACAATACCCATCTCCCTCACCTGATAAGAATGCACAACAAATTGCCCATAACTTCAACACTCATTTTATCCCTACCATTCAAAAACTAATCAAAGATTTGCCAACTAACATCAACCTAAACTCCCAGGACATAAACATTTCTATACATAACACCACATTTCCCTCCTCAAACACTTCTAGCAATACTCATACAACCCCTTCCTTTACAATTCAACCAATACCCACCACTCTTATACTCAAACTCCTAACCAAACTAAAACCCTGCTCTCTTTCCACGGATAATCTACCTCACAAGTATTTACAACCTGCAGCAAAAGCGATCACATATCCAATTAGCACTCTTATAAATCGGCTCCATTTCAGAATGTTATGTTCTCCAGTTGTGGAAAAAAAATCTATTATAACTCCATTACATAAAGGTGGAAATTCCCATGTCCTCGCTAACTATTGGCCTATCTCTATCCTCTCTCTCCATTATCAAAAATCTAAAAAAAATGTGCACAGATTGAAGTACTTAAATACCTCTCTGAAAATGACCTTCTTGCCCCCACCCAACATGGTTTCCGTTCTGCTCACAGCACTACCACAGCCCTTCTCTCTTTCACTGATACTGTAAACAAAGCCATTGATGCTGGTCTCCCTACTTCAGTAATCTTACTGGATCTATCAAAGGCTTTCAATAGTGTCGCATACCAACCTCCTAAACCAACTAGCAAAGCAAGCTTGCTCTCCAAATTCTCTTACTTGGTTCTCTTCTTACATAAACAATAGGGAGCAGTCAAATGGCAAAATGAACAAAGTATCAAGTAAATAATGCAGGAGTCCCACAAGGATCCATTCTAGGGCCCCTACTCTTTAATGCATTTATCAACGATCTTCACAAAAAAGTAGACTTATCTAATATGCCGATGATTCTACCATCGTATCAACAAATAATTTCTCAGACCTCCTTACAGCCGCACAAAATGCATTAACAGCCATAGAAACCTGGCTAAACAATGCATAAATATAGTTAAACCCCCCAAAAAACAAACTCTTACTTTTCTCAACAAAACCACCAGCTATCGATTTCAATTTCTTTCCACTAGATAATACAGAAATCGAAATTGTGAAGACAGCAAAATTATTGGGCATTGTAATCTACAATAAACTCACCTTTGAGGACATATTCTCAACACAATAAAGAAAACTCACTTTTAAACTAGGCAAACTTTACCTAGACAACCACACCAAAACAAAACTAGCCAGTACCTTATTTATCCCTTCCCTTCTATATGGAAGTGCCATTTTTTACTAACCTTCACTCATCTCTTAGCAGCAAACTCCAATCCTGCTATTACAAAACAGATAAATTTGCCTCAGGCAAGCCTAACCACACACACCATTGCCATGTAATCTCAAACATGAACTGGCTCGAATTTCCCCAATTATATATATATATATAAAATCAGTTATACCCAATTGACTCTAGCCCACAAAACCCAAAAGCTGCCCAGCACTCCAGTCCATCCTACATACTTATATTCCAACCCTGAACTCCTAGATCCTCCAACAAACAACTTTTAAATGTTACATAACCCAATAAAGAGATGGACAAAGTCTATTCTCTCATAGCATTGCTAAACTATGGAAGATCCTACCCTTCCACATAACTCAGATTGACTGTTTAAAAACCTTTAAATCAGCTTTAAAAGCAATTCCCTCAATAACCCCTCTGGCCCCTGCAATACAAAAAAGCCACCTTAAACCTGCTCCTTAATCTACGTATGTGTAATATCATAAAGTATATTCGATATTGGTTGGCAACAAATCTCTGTATGATATATTGCTGTGCAAACCTTTTGCTTTATTGTAAACTTTGAACTGTACTGTAATATGTCTTTACATTTAAATGTACTGCAATATGCTACTTCAATGTTATTTTTGTTAATTTTGTACTTTGTGCAAATTGTTATAGAGCTTTTCTCCCCGGGCCTCCACCAAAAATGGGTTTCTGACCCAGTGGACTTTCCCAGTTAACTTCTTCTTTTGGCTGCTACAGTCAGGAGTCGCCACAGCAGATCAACTGCTTCCATTTCTTCCTGTCCTCTGCATCTTGCTCCGTCACACCAACCACCTGCATGTCCTCTCTCACCACATCCATAAACCTTATCTTAGGCCTTCCTCTTTTCCTGTTACCTGGCAGCTTCATCCTTAGCATCTTTTTCCCCAATATACTCTGCATCCCTCCTCAGCACATGTCCAAACCAACGTAATCTTGCTTCTCTGGCTTTGTCTCCAAACCTTCCAACCTGGGCTGACCCTCTAGTATACTTATTCCTAATCCTGTCCATCCTCGTCACACCCAGTGCAAATCTTAACATCTTCAGCTCAGCCACGTCAAGCTCTGACTCCTGCCTTTTTGTCAATGCCACTGTCTCCAATCCATATAACATAGCTGGTCTCACTACCCTCTTGTAGACCCTCCCTTTCACTCTTACAGGTACTCGTCTGTCACAAATCACTCCTAACACTCTTCTCCACCCACTCCATCCTGCCTGTACTCTCTTCTTCACCTCTCTTCCACACTCACCATTACTCTGATCTGTTAATCCCAAGTATTTTAACTCATCCACCTTCGCCACCTCTACTCCCTGCATCCTCACCATTCCTCTATCCTCCCTCTCATTCACACACATATATTCTGTCTTAGTCCTGCTGACCTTCATTCTTCTTCTCTCTAGCGTATATCTCCACCTCTCCAGGGTCTCCCTCCACCTGTTCCCTACTCTCACTACAGATCACAATGTCATCTGCAAACATCATAGTCCACGGGGACTCCTGTCTGATCTCTTCTGGCAACCTGTCCATCACCATTACAAATAAGAAAGGGCTCAGAGCTGAACCTTGATGTAATCCAACCTCCACCTTAAACGCATCCGTCACTCTCACGGTGTCACACTACCCTCGTACATATCCTGTACCACTCTTACATACTTCTCTGACACTCCCGACTTCCTCATACAATACCACAACGCCTCTCTAGGCAACCTGTCATATGCTTTCTCTAAATCCACAAAGACACAATGCATCTCCTTCTGACATTCTCTGTACTTCTCCATCAACACTCTCAAAGCAAACATTGCATCTGTAGTGCTCTTTCCTGGCATGAAACCATACTGCTGATCACTAATCATCACCTTCCTTCTTAACATAGCTTCCACTACTCTTTCCCATAACTTCATGCTGTGACTGATCATTTTAATTCCTCTGTAGTTACTACAGCTCTGCACATCACCCTTATTCTTAAAAATCGGTGCCAAAACACTTTTTCTCCATTCCTCAGGCATCCTCTCACTTTCCAAGATTTCATTAAACAATCTAGTTAAAAACTCCACTGCCATTTCACCTAAACAGCTCCATGCTTCCACAGGTATGTCATCTGGACCAATAGCCTTTCCATTCTTCATCCTCTTCATAGCTATCCTTATTTCCTCCTTGCTAATCCATTGTACTTCATGATTCACTATCCGCACATCATCCAACCTTCTCTCCCTCTCATTTTTCATTCATCAGGCCCTCAAAGTACTTTAAATAAATTAGAGTAATATTTAAAAAGTGTTTGTTACCATGAGCCTTTATTTCACCATTGTTTTGGTTTTGCTTAGAATTCTTGAGCAAAGAAGATAAGAGTTATAGTATCTACAGTCCTGCCATTACTTCTAAAGCTCCCTAAAAGAGAGAGCCATCCATGGCATAGGGAGTATCTGCTCTTCTGAAAAATCCCAGGTAAGCGCTGAGATGGCACTTGCCTCGCTCACATTCATTCATTGGTTTTATCCTAACACAATCATATCACAACTATGTTTAAAGTGCATAATCAGAGAATGAAATATTTTTTTCTCTTCATTTCCCCAACCAACAGCAGCTGTTGCAGGGCCGCCACACAATAAAAAATGATTGGGGAGCTCCTCGCAGCCATGGGTATTGTGCACGACTAACAACAGCTATGGTATTAGTTACAGTATTGAGAATGGCAACCAGAAGGATTTAACTAAATGAAAAGCACCATGTCAGCACCAAACATTTAATGAAATCATAATGCTTGCTACGTGGCGACCCCTAACGGGAAAAGCCGAAAGAGAATGATGATGATGATGATGATAATGCTTGCTACTTGATAAAATATTGGCATTGCAACCGGAGATACCCTTTAATTTTATAGAAGAAATGGTACCAATCCTTAAGATTTTTCATCTTATAAGCTATTACTATCCACCTGGTTTATTAAGTACACAACGCTGCTGTGATAGCTTTTGTTAGACTAGCCTTTGTTAGACTTGCTTTTGTTAGACTTGCAAACATGTAGCAAAATATAAAAATAAGAACTTGCTATGCATGGATTCTCCCAGCAACCTCAGGGTTCTCTACTAGCTAAACCCAGCTATGGAAAACTAATGCCATAATCTCCGTAGGTGCTGTAAAGTATGCGTCACATTTTTTATGGTAGCAACATTTATTTTTAGTATTAGGCTACACTAACTTAGTGCTAGCCTTCCAATCTAGTTAGTGTTAGCCTCCTCAGAAGTGCATTTCGGGTAAGCACATTTTCCTTTCAACTAGAAAACCACCGTAATGGTGATTTTAACCACATATACATTCCAGTGCAGTACAAACTATGAACCTAGTATACTTGTGTCTAACTGACAGAAAACTCTTTAAGGAAAGCAGGTACCCAACTGTCCAAAGACGACTTGTTGGTCCAATGGCAGGGAGAACCACATAAAATGCAGAAATCCAGGTTCAATCTCTAGATAAGGGTTAGAGTTTTCCTATCCTTTTGAGCTTTTAACACAATGCTACGTTAATGGCTTGTACTGCATCGCTTGCTTGCGTGGAAAAAAAAATGAATAACATTCATGGCATGCCTTTCAACCTATTAGACCAAGAAATCTGGACAAAGGACAAAGGGCCAAAAATAGGGAATAATTTTAAATACAGCTCTTACAAACTTAAAAAGTTGATAGAATAACAGATTTTGCATTAACATAAATATTCTGACGGGTATGGAGTCTGAAACTCAAATGTCTGTCATTATTTTCGAACTTCAATACTTAATGATTTTCCATTTGACAGAAAACCTTAATTTTATGGATAGCAGACCAAAATATGAGGCAAAATTCTGGACATTCTCAGAAAATCTGTACAGCTGAGAGGTATGGTTCATGGTGGTTTCCCAGTTGAAAGAAAATAAATGCTTTTGGGAGAAAAACAGGTGTCTCACTTGTCCGGAGACTCCATGTTGATCCAATGGCATTCACACGAAATGTGGGGTTCCTGGGTTCCTGGATTCAATTACCCCCCCCCCTTTTTTTTTTAATAAGAGCATCATTTCTGAGTGAAGCGTGAGTAAAACAGATATGTATAACAAAAAAACCCTGTGCTGAACCCGTCACAAAAAAGATGAATTATACACAACCTTTTATCAGCAAGAAATAAATCCTGCAATCATAGCTTTCAGGCCAACTTGATCTAACTTTTAAAATGTTGCTAAATTAAAAAAAATATGTCCTCCGGTTTAATCTCTGTCCCAGTTTTTTTCTAACTGGCAAAATTCTCCGCTGACTTCACCTATAACACTCCTGCCCACATGGCAGGCGGTTACAGGTAAAGGAAGAAGTGAACTTTTAAACTTTATTCTTACAACTAGCAAAATCAGCTTATAGCAGTTTTACCTAAGACGTGTTGGATGCCAGGGCAGGTTTCCATTCCTCCCGATACCCATGTTAGGGCAAACTGCGACAATCGAGTTTAGAAGACGAGGCATTGTAAATAAACAAATAATGAAGAAATGCACTTTGGACAAAACGTGACAAGTCACTTGAAATCCGCGCGGACTAAACATTCACAAAGCGCAGAGTGATTGCATCTTTGAGCCTGACAAGAACTTAAAGCGGCAATGGTTCGTAACTAAAACCAGTATGACTGTACATGTGTCTAAAAAGCTAAACGTGATCACGCAACTACAACCCTTCTAATAAAGTTGTAAAGGAGGAGGGGAAGGGTGTCCCAAAAGTCATGCAGGCATTGGAAGTGTAAGCCTTCCTGAATTTTTTTTCTTTTTTTTTTGCAGTTTCTCCTAAAGTATGTAAACAAACGATTAGTTGAAAGATAATCCACTTGTGTTGTACTGAAACAGTTAAGAATACGGTTGCTAAGTACGCCTATCAAGCAGACAGTACAGCATCTATACTTGTTTGCACAATGCTTTGCGACCAAGGGTGTAGCCAGGCATACTATTTGGAGTCTGCTGAGTACATATTTTCAGAGTTTCACATCAATACGGCTTTTTTCAGGTTATATGATGTCTACAAATGTCTAAACGAATACATCCAACAGCAGGTGCTAAATTGCTAATAAAAAGAGTTTTAATAGTTCTTACATTTAATAAGTTTTTTGGGGGTATCATTTTGACAGATGTGTCCATTGTTAAGTGATAGGTGTCCAAGGGGACTAGCACTAAGAGTTTGTGAGTTCAAAATGGAAATTGCTTGCTACATCTCTCTTTGTGACCAGCAAACGTTTTTAACCTACTTCTGCATACGTCTTTCGTGTTCTTCACTCAGAAATCGGCGATAAATTTAAAAATAATCAGGGAAATACTTAAAAAGCTGGGGCACATTTTATTTATATATCGGTGCTATTTTTAATGGTGCCTTATTTTCATAAATGGTTTCTCATTCTGCTTCGCAAAATTTCCCCGCTCTATACCTAAATGTTACTTACCTCTCAAATGCTTATCTATCAACTGTTCCTGATTTTTACTCAAAAATTTATCTTTGTCACTCTTAATCCCTCTAAAACTGGCAACTTTTGGTTATAAGGCTGTGAATTACACTTAATGACAATAATTGCTGTTATTGATTTCTTTTATTTCAGAAAATGTATATCAATTCACATTCTCTTACCCTGTAAATGTGTGGCATTAATATCAATAATAATTTAAGTACCCCGGATTATTTGTGGACACCCCCCCCCCCCCCACTACGTTGAGATTTGTCCTTGATTGGTTAAGAGCTATGGTTAAAAAGCGCTACGTCAAGTGTATCTATGTCATTATTAGGAAGTTCGGTATTTTCAGTCCTAAAATGTTCCTCATCGAAAGACTGTTGCGCGCAGTGTTCAGAATTGCTTTAATTGGTATCCATCCGATCCATGATAAATAAAGCTAAGCTAAATCATATTAATTTACCAAAATAACTTTGTATAGTTAAGTTGCTAATAAGTGTTCCACATTTTGTCAGCTAATGTTGCATATTCTGCAGGTGGAAGTATTAAAGATATGCTTTTCAAGCAAAAAATCCATGATAAGTAACACAGAATCACTGATTTGCGTCTTTCGTTTTTTTCCGGATAGGGGTCGTCACAGCGGAACTCCGGTCCACTAATAATTGGCAGTAGAGTTTTACGTGCTGGCTTGCCGGGCCTAACGCAAACCTTTCAACGAAGGAACGCCCATTCACGCATGTCGTCGCATAGAAGACGCTCTAACTGAGAGTCGAACGGGCAATATTTAACTGTGAGAGGCGACAACGCTACCGCAGCACCACCAACGCGGTTAACACAGAATCACTCATTTCATAAAAAATACTGAATCATGCTGTTCCATTAAAAATGTTTGTTAAGCATAACACCATCATTTTAACCACAATGTGTATTTCATAGTTTATTTATCTTTGTTTATTGAGTGCTTTCATTATTTAGTCACACATAGGAAGTCTGGACTTATCCTGAATCACTCATTTTAGCCATGTATTTATTTCAGTTTGCCAAAAAGTGGACTGGCAAACAAACTCTTTTCAGCGGATCCCAGTGCTACATTATAGATATCAATTAACATTATGTGGATAATCATAGAAGCATTAAGAACAGCACAACAGAATTATATATGCAGTAAGGCACAAGGACCAGTGCATGATATAGATAATTATCTGATGCTTAGTGATTCCAGCAAAAGCATCACCACCTGTAGGCATGCTGTATCTGTATTAGGGTTGCCACCTTTGCAAATGGCCAAAGTGGGACATTTTTGGTACAAAAAATCACATTTTAAAGGCCGACACATACCCACGGCCAGTAAAAAGACAGAACTTATCTTTTTTGCCTAAATAAAAGCTTATTCTTGTAGCATTTTAGTTGCTTATTCTGTTTCTTATAACATTTAGATATTTCAGATACAGAATAACTGTTTTATGCAACGATTACATAAAATATAAGAAATAATTTTGTCCTAAAATCTCAGGACATTTGCCATTTTTACAATTTTTTTGTCAGGACACAACTGGCCAAAGAGGGACTGTCCCTCGCAAAGTGGGACAGGTGGTAACCCTAATCTGTATTCCTTAGAAAATGATACCCAGAGACTCCTCCCAGTAAACTCAGAAAGCTCCATCTTACCATAAGAAAGTCAAATGTCCATCTTACAACTTGTTATTGACCCCCTCCCTATGCCCCAAGATGATCATAGAAAATTTGTGGCATTCCTAGAGGATATCCTTATAAGTAAGAGCTCATTAATCCTAGGTGACTTAATTTAGCCCTCTGTAGATTGGAGTACCTATACATCCAGTGTTGGACCATAGACTGGTGTACCTACACATCAAGTGTTGGATCATAGACTGGTGTGCCTACACATCCAGTGTTGAGTATACATAACACATTTTGGAGTAGGTTGACAAAACTCACTGGATCAACTTGTCCTCAACCCACCAGGATCTGGAACATTCTCAACCTGGTTTTCAGAAATTTAGCTTCTGCCGCTTCCCTTCCCTTGGCTGACACCTCACCAGTTAAGTCAGACCATCAACTTGTCACCTTTATTCTAACCCCCATTCCCACAGTAACCAGCACCAATCTCTTTGGAGACTTCAAAAAGTTAAACCTCATACAATTATACGATGAAATTGCTTAATTTACCAAATGTGCTTGACCCTAGAAATGCCAACAACTTCACTAAGAATCTTCCTGCCCATCTGGAAAAATGCATTCACCTAGCATCTCCAACCAGAACTAAATCTAATGGGAAAATCAAAATGAAATCACCCTGGTGGTCAGTCAGTATAAATTGTATAACAAAACAAAGAAATGTCTTAAATTATCAAGAAGAGTCAGAACTCCTCACCATGAGAGTGGTATGAAAAACTTCACTAAGAAACTGAAGGCCACTATAAAGACCAGTAAACTATCCCATGAACTGAGGTTAGCAACGGAGGCAAAGGATAACTACAAGTTCTTCTTCAGCTATGTCAGAAAACTAAAATAATTCACAACACCTTTCTAAACTTTTCCACAATACAGCCTCTCACTCAAACCTGAACAACTTTGCAACTATACTGGTAAATAAGGTTGCTGCCAGTTTCTGCCTTGAAACTCCAGTCTCTAATCCAATCATCCCCAAGTCACTCTCCCCAACCATCACAAAGGATCGAGTCTTTAAGGTAATCTTTCAATGTATGGTGTGATGAGGTCACTAAAAAAGGCCAAAACATGCATGTCCACAGCTAGTAGGCTTTGGGTTTATTTGCCCAAATGTATGCATAAAGACTTAAAAATTAAAGTCTTGAGCATTCAGAAGCCATGTAGCAGAAATGCTGTTATGTTCGTCAGGGGTAATTTGCATATAGCTCATTTGCCACCATTATAGGAGGTTTAAGGTATAATACAGTGAAAACTCTAGCTGGCCTATTTTATTTGTTTTACTGAATGGTTTGCCTGTGTGAACTTTTTACCTTTTAGTTTTAATGGGTATCTATGTTAGACTTCATACTCATACTCTATACTTCCTGATAAACTAACTTATCAGCTATATGCCATAAATCATGTTACTATTTGATAGACCACTCCTAACCAACCAAAGTTTACTTTGAGAGACCAGCTATCCTATACACATCTAGTCATATCCTCTCTCCCTTGAATAATTTAGAAGAGACCCACATATAAACGTACTCTAGGTCATTGATTGTCTGTAATATTACTCGATTTTGCTACTAAATTGGTCCCAGAGTTGCCAAGTTTTTGCTGCCTGGTTTCTGATGTCTAGCTGAATCTTCCCTTCCTTTCATCAAGGAACACTTATTTATTTAATCAACTCTTGTATAGTTGGAGTCTTTGAACTTTTCCAGTTTCTTGTTATTACTTTCTTAGACAATAATATTATTACCTATAGTAAATAGTCCTCCTTTCCATTAGATTTTTCTCTCTCCTGTAGTCCTGTGTATTGCAATTCATTTGTTAATACCAGATTCTCCTCTACTGTCTTCCTTATCAGGTCCTCTATATCAAGTTTATATTTATTCAGTTTCTGAAATCTCTAGAAGATGTGATCTTAGGTTCTCCTGCTTCCTTCCTGACATCTCCAGCAATTCACACTCACTCCTGGAAACATTTCCCCATCTAGCCCAAGATATAAAATATTTGTGTTGACATTTCCACCAAAAATTCTGTATTTCCTAGCCATGATTGATACTCTTGGTATCCAAACCATCCTCTTTTTCTAGAAATTTACCCAAGACTTCTCTGTCGTTGTGAATTATTCTTTGCTTGAGGCAAAGCAGCACCCTTGCATCTTGAGAAATAACACCCGTTTCTCCCAACATCTCACTTTTAATCTCTATCATCCACTTCACTAGTGCAGGCCAATTCTCCTTTTCCTTCTTAGCCCAGCTAAGCAGAGATATCTCAACAGGCATTCATAAACAATATTTCTTCTATCTACCAATTCATAAATTTTCTTTTTAGCTTCCCAGCAAATAATACCATCGTCATCCTATAACTGATGCTGATACCGTATCTTAGGGGTAGCTTGATCCCAGTATCAAACTATTAGCTGTTTGTTTTGTAACTTCTATTTTCAATGTTCCTATTTGAAACCTGTCTTCCTTCTACTGTTCCATTATTTTATCAGCTAATATTCTGTTTAGCCCTTTTTAATGTCTTTCATCAGAGCTGTTTTAGGTGCTTCCTCTTTTGCTTCCCCATATCATTTCCATTATATCCCCCTCCTGCTACTGACTCTTTTATGTGTAGCGTGTCCATCAGAGGGGTGTTGTATGTCTTGTTCTGGCACCTAGCAAAAAAAAAATATATATATATATATATATATATATATATATATATATATATATATGGGTCTATGTTTCTTGATCGAAATGACACAATCTTGAACAAGAAACATAGAGACCCATAACAGCAAAGGTACACTACATCAAAAGTGCACTTTCGCAAAAGCCAGTTCTCCAAACTGGAAAAAAAAACAAGAAAAAAATACTTTAAACAGTATTTTGCACCCCCCATGTGTGGAGGTGTGCCCTGCACACCCCCCCTACTTAAATATACTAACTCCAAGACCGCACTACAGTGGGGAAAATGATATATTTCCTTATCCCCATTGTAATGTGCTTTAGAGAACCGGCTTTTGCGAAAGTGCACTTTCAGTTTAGTGCACTTTTGCTTAAATGGGTTTGATCTGGTTGTCGAGAAAGTGTGTTTTCGACAATCAGAAGCAGACCCATATATATATATATATATATATATATATATATATATATATATATATATATATTTCATTGTTGTTGAATAAGCCAGATATCAGGCACTGCCATGTCCCCCAAGGTTGCCAGGAAAAGCATCTTTTTCCCATGCCATTCCTGGATTTCTGCTTTGCCAGAGGAATCCCTGTCCCCTTTTCTCACTTTCTCTTCTCTAATTTGCTACCAAAAGGTTTAACCTAGTTATAATAAGTGGGAAAGTATGAGCTAGTGAAATACTTGAGCACGCAGATCTAAATCTATATTTAGAGTTTTCCATTTTTTTTAGAATTAGTTGAATCTGCTGCAATGTTTTTGTATATGATTGTTTTCTAGATTCCTCCTAATTCCTTGCCAAACAGATCATTACATAATTCCTTTCTCTATACTCCAACATTCCTGGACATGTTCTCCTCAAGTCCTAATTTCCCTCAGTATTAATATCCAGTGCCTGTGTTTTATGGGCATTTATTTTACATCCTGAGACCTTGCCAAAACATTTGAATATTCACCATAGTTTTGGGAGATCTTCCTTCAGTTGCCTTAATGTAAGCAAAATATCATCTACCGACATAAAGAGTTTTAAGTTTAAATCTCGCCATCCATAACCTTGTATTTCAGTGTTTCTAATCATATTCACTAACAGATCAAGATAAAGGGCAAACAAAAGGTGAGACAAAGGGCAACCCTGTCTGATGCCCCAAGTAATTCTAAACACTTTTCATAGGTTAGGTCTCCCCTTGACCTGTGCTTGGGAATCTGTATAAAATCAACTCAACAAGAGCCTTGTATTAGTATGCCCACTCAACTTGCTCAGTAGCCTTTTTGGTATCTAAGCCTATTGAGCGTGTTTGACATTTTGAAGACACCACACCTGGTATTAAAACCAACATATTTATCACAAAAAATTGAGCACTTTCATTGAATATAATACTTAGAACTTAGGAGTTAGAGAGAGATTTTTCAGCCTACTCTATGAACAATGCCTATCCAATAAAAGGGTCTCATTCAAAAACTACACCATTAGCTTCTATTCCTAAAATAAAATTAAAAAACAGCTGATGTTTCCAACCACCACCAAGAGCTTTATTGTTTAAAATTAAAATACAATCCTGAGTGCTTTCATCTTTATGCTTAAGACTTCATCAGAGCAACCCACTTTAAATCTTTTTTTTCTGAACTTTCTGAACAGGATTTTTATAATTTATTGAACAATAAACCTAATAACATTTTTTTAATTTAAGCAAATGTGAAAGTGAGGCACTTTTTTCCTTGAGATGTTAGATTTATGAAAGCCAGTAAAGGCAATGGCCTAGTAATAATGAACAATGCTAATTATAAACTATGTCCAAACTGCTTGGTGATAAAATTATGATTTGGTTAGCAAATATTTTGTTATGAGAACTTTTAGAAAGGTTGATGACTTACTGGATCTTTTGAATCAAGGTTATATTGATTTGGCATCTTATGAGTTTTATTTGTTGAACAACCCCAGCTAGGAACAAATTTTGGGATTCTGAAAACACATAAAGATACTGCCAATCCACCATTTAGGGCTATCATTTAGTGCGGCAAATTAAGACTGTCACTATAGCTTATTACCTTGATAGTTTGTTAACCCCTTTGACTTGGAAGACAGAATATTTTTGAAGGATTCTTGGATCTTCTTGGATTTTTTAAAAAAAATATAAATTCTAAGGTACCAAAAATTTCTCACCATTTGTCTAGTGTTGGATATAGTGTTAACAATTCCTTTTTGTTTGATGTTAACGTCTATCAACAAAAATGTGGTGTAGCTATGGGATTAAAAATGGCTCCAACATTTGCTTTTTTGGTTCATTGTTTAGTGGGAAAGAACTGTTTTACCAAAGGTGGAGTTATTCAACTATGTCTCTTTTTACAAGAGATATATTGATGATTTATTTTTTTATTTGGACAGGCAGTGAGACTGATTTTGAATTTTTTTGAAACAAATTAATGAAAGTATTAAAGGACTAACTTTTGTCATTGGTGATATAGGAACTTTTGTTAATGTTTTGGATTTAAATATCACCACTGATATTGATTCCAAATGTTTTATTAGTACCTTACACATAAATAAATCTTTTACTAATAATCATTTGCATTTTAAGACTCAACATCCACATTTTATGAAATGGAACAACGTAAGAGGGCATATTATCAGTTTAAGTAGGCTGATCAGCCAAGACAGACTTTTTTTAGAGAAGTAGACTGCTTAATTAAACTGTTAATTGACAGACGTTGCCCTAAATCTAAGTTAGGTAAGATTAGGCACAAGGTTACTTGTTTAAGGCACAGCAAATATCCACCTATTTTAACTAGTGGTTTCATTTTGAAGGGTGATAAAGCCAAGCCCATGGGTTTGAGAAATGTCTTTCTTTTCCAATCCCTATCAGTGCTGACTCCAAATAAATACAAGGATTAGTACCTGACAATTGGAAAATTATTTTAGGCAATGATGAGTTAGTCTGTGTTGTAGATATCCTTCCACAGTTCATTTATAAAAAAGCTTCTAACATTAAGACGTTATTGGAGTACAGTGGTTGCAATTTGGCCTCTGCAGGTTTTGTCCCTGTAGGGACCTTCTTGTGTTTAAATTGTAAACAGCATAGGTACATTAACTCCACACACAGTGTTAGTCTTAAACATCTTAGGAAGCTTATTACAGCCAAGCAAAGATATAACTATAGAAGCACTGGATTAGTTTATTTAGCAAGCTGTTATAGTTGTGAAAGTTTTTATATAGGGGGAATTGTCAGAACACTTTCTTAAAGGATTTATGAAGATTGTGCTGCTGTTAATAAAAAGGATTTCACCAATGCATTAGCTAAGCGCGCTTTTGATTGGAGCAATTTTAAGAAATTTTTTTTTTTGTATTAGATAGTGTTGACAAAGTTCATTTACTGCCTGTTTTAATAATGTATTGAAAATCAAGGAATTAAAATGGGAAGTTGCATTAAGAGCTGATGAAGTGCCAAATTTGAATGATGTTATTAAAATCAAATGTCTATTAAAAACAAATTATTGTAGATGACCCCTTTAAATCATTTACAGGCTCTTTAAAAGTTTTTAACAGTTATTTACATTGGATAATTGATCTGGAGTGTGTTATATAAAATTTGTTATGGTTGTCATTAGTTCTGAAGAAGTTCTTGTATTAAAGGAACAAAAGTACCAAAATGTTTATTTGTGTCTTGAGTGGCTTTTTTCATTGTTTGACATTTATTTTGTATACTTAGAACTTCATCAGAAAACACAGAAGACATTATAACACTTATTTTTTTATTTATTTTTTTTTCCAAAGACATGCATCTGGAGCATTTCTCCCTGGGCCTCCACTGAAAACAGGCTCCGTGGAACCTAGTCAGACTTTCCCGGTCAACAAATGTTAAATAAAATAAAAAAAATAAAAAATAAAAGTTTTGAGAATGTATTAGGGAACGTAGTTGATATAAAAAACAAAAATTTAAAAAGTGCTTTATCCATGTACCTTGCACTTTAAGGGGAGGAGATCTGAATAACAGGTTAGAAATTAAAGAACTGAAATGGCAATTTACTTTAAACACCAGTGTTTTTCTGTGTTTGAATGATACAGTCAGTATAAAATGTTATCTGAAATCACTTTCAGACAGAAAATAAATAATTAAATTAAAACATCTAATTAAGTCATTTTACTTTAAATTATAAAATAAATAATGAAATAATCTTTTCTGTTTTCATATTGGTCATGCGGGCAAGTTTGAGAAATCAAAAGTGATAAGATTGTTTTAACTCTGTATTTAAATAAGTGTTATAACGTCTTCTGTGTTTTCTGATTCTGATTCTGATTTCTGATTTCTATTTCTTGCCCGTGTGACCAGTATGAAAACAGAAAAGATTATTTCATTATTTATTTTATAATTTAAAGTAAAATGACTTAATTAGATGTTTTAATTTAATTATTTTCTGTCTGAAAGTGATTTCAGATAACTTCCTTTTAGTTTGCCGATGTAAAAACACACACAGCTACTACATTGGGCAATGTACACTCTAAGTATTACAATCAAATTTATTTTTAACATATCTCTTTTGTACTGTAAAAATATGTATTTGCCCACATTAATGAATTTACACCATTTACACCACCTACAGGCTATTCCACATCCTTCTGTGTTAACTTCTTGTATTATTAATTGTATTCTCATCATGTTATGTGACATCCTCCTCCCTTTTCTGAATTCTGTTTGAGCTAGGGGAAATTATCTTGTGCATTAGCTTGTTCAAGTTTGCCACTAACATAAACATAAATAACTTATAATCATGTTTAAAACTGATATTGGGCAGTAGGATGAGACATGGAGGGGATCCTTTACCTCTTTGAATACCAGAGTTAAAACCACCCTTCTCCAAGAAGATGAAAATTCCATTGACTATATTATTAAATTAAACAAATTTGTCCATAATCCATTCACCCTTTTTCTCATCAAGTTTCATATCTCTGTTGGTATAACATCTCTAACTGGCATGGCTCCAACTACTATTTACCTAAGTCCATGTCAACTTCTTTGACTACCTCTGACCTATATAAATCTATATGATATTTACCCAACACCTATATAATATGTCTGCCCTTGGCATAACAATTTTTCCTGTTTGTGGCTCCTCTAAACTATAAATTGCCCTCTCATATTCTTACTGTCTTAATCTCAGTGCCAATGTACTGAGGATTTTTGAGGAGTTCATCATATATGATTTTCTCGTTAGAATCCTTTTATACCCAATTTCCTGGACTTTGTGCTTGGTTTTACTCAGATGTTGACTTTTTTCCCTTCCTAGTTATACCTCTGCCCATAAGTGGCAGATCCAAGTAAGACCATAATATAACTGCCTCCATGCCTGTTCTTACCTTCCTTTCTGCTCTTCTTCTTCTTCTTCCTGTCTTGATCTCCTGTCTATGTCCTCCTTACACTTACCCCACATTTTTACTGTGACCTTCACTGGCTTATTCAAATTTTCTTGTAGAATTTATTTTACCCGGTCCCTATAACTACTATGGTCTAACTTATATGCTGAGAATCTTCAATGCTTAATCTTCTTCTCTTTCTTGGGGTGCATTTTTTCTACTGTAAGAAAGGCAAAGTCTGAATAGATAACTGGTTCCACCTCTTCCTTCTTTATCTGGTGTAAGTGTTCATATAGAATGTGCCCCATATCATTATTTGACCAAGTGTTATTCCTGTTTGAATAATATGTATGGCCTCATTTCCCATCTTTCTCAATTGTACCTGACAATAGATCCACAACCTGTAGACCATTTAGCAGTTTCTTCATCTTTTTCTCCACCATAGTAGGCTTATTACATAGCTGGGGGTTAGAAATATCACCTTTCTCATGAATCATATTCCAGTCTCCTATAACCACTGGCATCCCCTTCTTGACACCTGAATATATCACATAATCTCCTCCTAATCTCCTTGATGTTAGTCCTTGGAGGTGTATAAATAGCCACCGAGGTAAATAACTGACCATGTAAAAAGATTTTTATTTCTGCATACCTACCCTTTCAGGTCTTCTATGCTCCTCCCATTTACCTCTGGGCTAGTAGGTGTCTGATTATTAAAGCCACTTCCCCCTTCCTTTAGAACTTTGCATGTCCTTCATGATTCAAATGTATCTTGGTTAATGCTGCTATCTCTGCCCCCCCTTTTCAAGATTGCTAGTATCCTAAGTCTCTTTATGGGGTTAGTTATACTATCAACATTCCAGCTTAGTATAATAATATTCTCCATCTTGATCTCTTGATATCACGGCCTGTCTCTGTCCTGTTATTCCAGTGTCCTCATTATCCCTCTTCCTATATTGATTCTCTTCCCTTTTGTGATGTTGGAGCAGTCCTAATGATTTTGTAGGATACTTTAGCTCCATTAGCCCTTTTCTTCCATACAGATTGCCTGGAGTGGTCATAACTTTAAAAGGAGTCTATATCAGATGATTGAAAGCTTACAAGTCCGAAGCTCACAACTTCGAACTGCAAACCTCGAAAGCTGACAACATCGAACGTACAAAAAAAAAAATTCTAACTACAAAAAAAAAAAATGCTCTATGCAGGGGGGGCAAGCCCCCCTGCACCCCCACACCCCTGCTACTTAAATATACCAACTCTGAGCTTGCACTATAGTGAAGTAAAGGGAAATCTTCCCTTCCCACACTCTATGGCGATCTCCGTTCTGCAGTTCATTTTTGTCAGCATTTGGGGTTTGAAATTCAAGGTTGTGAGCTTCAGACTTATCAACCATTGATGTTCCAATATAAACCCCTTTAAAAGTACATTCAAACTTGAACAAAATAAATGTATGCACAAAAATTTATTGCAGTCTTCCAAGGAGTAGGTGTATGAAGCCAAGAATAGCACCCCCCATATGAACCCTGGGCATCTTTCTTGCTGCTTCTGTCTCCATCTCCTTCCTGTTTTAAGCCATGCTGGATTTTCCTCCCTATCACTCATTTTAGCAATTATTTTCCTTTTAATACTATATTTCTTGTCATAATATATAAGAACTGTTACATCTGACCACCAATTTTTGTTACCACATGTTTTCTCATACAATTCTAGTTATCCCCTCATTATTAATCTTTGTAAGAAGAGAAAAAATAAGCACTCTAGTTCATGTTTTGAGTGTACTAGGGAAATAGGTGTAGTCACTGCTCTGTTTAGAACTTGTTCATTTATTTAGGTCCCTTCCCTCAGCAACACAGAGTTTTTGTCAGATCTTAAGTATGCTCATTATCGGGGGGGGGGGTGTACCACATGCTCTCTTACGTGTCCCTTTGAGATTAAATGTCAGAATTCCCTCAGCAATGTTCAACACCCAATGTTTCCACCTATCAGCTTAATATGAAATTTGATGAGTCTAAGAACTGCAAGCAGCAAGATACACTGAGATTAATAATAATCGGATTCATGTTAGATCCATGTGGTATCTTAGGACCCTGTGTTATTTTAAGCATGGCCAATGACTGTTTTATAGGTTCTAATTACAGACTTTCTCTTTCTGTCTTGTCCATATTCCTATCTCTTCACTTCTTTTGGGCTATTTCAGATCTCTCCTTTAAAACTTAGTATCTTTTGAAAAGAGGGAAAAATGCACATGGTCATCTGCTTGGTTCTGATATCTACTGGGTAAGTTATGAGCATGCAGATTAGGTTGCCTGTCATCAGAGGACATTGTCTGTGGGGATCCTTTACTTTCTAGTCACTTCATCTGGATCCTTTATTGCTTTAACTCCTCTCATCACAATAGCTTTCATATCACTGGATAGAGAATCTTCATTTTACTCCCTTGTGCTTAGCCATTTTAATGGCTGGCAGAAAAGTCACCCCCTTTCTTCTAGATTCTGGGGTGTAATCCTGATCAATGAAGATCTGTGATGATCCATAGATACATTTTGCCCCTGGTTTCCAGAACTTGGAACACACGTGCCTTACCCTCCTTGAAAAAGGTGGTAGAGCCTGCAGGTGGTTATTGTCAGGGTGCAAAGGGCTTCTGGTTGAATTGTCTTGTATGCCCTATAATCCTGTGATCCTAACCATGCATGCTCCAAGTGCCTTACTAGTAGTTTGCTATGTATGATAATTAGATGCTTTGCAGCATAGTTTCATAGTTTCATAGTTTGGTACTAGGCTATCTGCCCTGGGGCATTTATAATCCTAGCCATAGTGATGTGGCTTTCCCCACCCCATGTAATGGTACAAAAGTGAACAGAATAGATTTAGAATACTGTGCCTCTGTCTTAGTAGTGACACATTGAAGACCCCCTTACATAATATAATTAGTTTACTGTGCCTCTGTCTAGTAGTGACACAGAGATGACCCCTGGGGTAAACCTACGATCTCCCATCCACTCGTCAAGATTTCTCTTGAAGAGAGTCAGTGAGGGGCTCTGCCTAACATAAACTGGGATTCTGTTCCAGAGTATGGGAAGCCTCTGAGTTATGAATCTGTCCCTCCAGCATGTCCTATTCATATTTGTGCTGAGGTTCAAATCTTTAGCTCTCGTGGTTCTGATGGATTTGGATTTTTTGAGGTGGAGCATGTCCATCAATTCCTGGTTGGACATGGCCTTGTACGTCAGGCACAGATCACCTCTGAGTAGGCGGTATGCTACTGAATAGAGCTGGAGTTTCTTTAGTCTGGCAGCATATGACATATGTTTGAGACCCTTGATCCTCTTGGTGAGGTACTTTTGGGGACTCTCTAGCTGTTGCAAGTGCCGGGTGAGGTACATACCAAATGGGGCATTGTACTCAATCATGGGCCTGATAAGGGAGGAGTACAGGGGCACAATGACCTCCTTGCATCTGGATGTGAATCCCTTCATGATAAGGTGGGCAAGGTAGAAAGTCTTTCTAACCACTTTGGCAACATGGGTGTCAAATGAGAGGTCACTATCGACTTGGGTCTCCAGGTCTCTGATTACTTTTTCTGTACTCAGTGGGTTACCGCCTATGTGATAATTTGTGGGCACTTTGTTTTTTCCAAAGGGATGACTATACATTTTTTGGCATTCAGTTTAAGGCCATGACTCCGGCACCAGTTGTCCATTTCAGTGAGGCCTTTCTGTAGGATGTATGTGTCAGCTGGTGTATCGACTATGGCGCCTAGTTTGCAGTCATCTGCAAACTTTGTCAGCCACAACACTCCCATGTTTGCTTTCACATCTGAAAAATAAATGCCGAACAAGAGGGGTCCCAGGACAGAGCCCTGTGGGATATCACTTGTCACTGGCTTTGAGTCTGACATGGCTGCAGCGATTTTGACTTTATGGGTTCTATCCTTTAGCCAGTTTGCCACCCATCTTGTGACATATGGATTTATATTTAAGCTGTTGAGCTTGTCTATGATGCCAGAGTGGGGTATTGTGTCGAAAGCTTTAGCCAAGTCCAGGTAGGCTGTATGGACTGCTTTGCCCACGCCAGTGGCTCTAGTGACTGTTTTGAAAAAGTCAACCAGGTTTAAAAGGCAGGATCTGCCTTTTACAAAGCCGAACTGGGTGGGATCAAGTGTCTGTAAGTCCCCAATGCCTCTGTTTATTAGTTCCATAATGATTCTTTCCATAGCTTTGCAGACCAGGCTGGTTAAGCTTATGAGGTGGTAGTTACCAGGGTCAGTAGAGGTGCCTCCTTTGTGGAGTGGGACTACTGTTGCTGTACGTCAGTTTTCAGGTACATATCCTGTAGTAAGGCTAAGGTTAAATAGCATTTTTATGTGTGGGTTTAGCTCCTCTTGGAGTTCATGTAGTTCGCAACCCAGGATACCGTCGGGTCCCATTGATGCTGTGTTTTTAGCTTTGCTGAGGGCGGTTCTCACCTGGACATCTGAGATGACAGGGAGGTTACAGTCAGCTGAGATAAGTATTTCTTCTTTTGGGGGTGAGGGAGGGGAGAAATTTTCACTGAACCTGTCTGCCAGAATGTTGGCAATATCTGTGGGTTCACTGTATTTTTTGTCATTGTGAACTAACTCTGAACATATCTGAGGGTTTCCGCCTAGGTTTCTAACATAGCTGAAGAAAGCCTTGTGGTTATCTTTAGTGTCCATAGCGATTTTTCTCTCAAAGTTGGCCTTGGATGTTTTTATGAGAGAAAGTAGCTTTCTACTAGTGCTGATCAGAGATGCCTTCTCTTTATGGGATTTTGCTCTGTCGTGCAGTAGCTTCCTTCTTTTGTTATACAATTTGTTTATGGCTGGGGTCCACCAGACAGGATGCCTGCCCTTGGTGGAGAGGGTCTTGGTTTTATTTGGGATTGCATGATCCATGCATTCTTGGAGATGTCCGTAGAAAGCATTTGTGAAGGATTCTGCATTGTGGGATGTGGTTTCCACTGTCCCAGTGGGCTTAAAGGATACCATCTCGGTTTTAAGAAGTGTAAAGTCGGCTTTTGAGAAGTTTTTCACTGTAGTCTTTTGTCTTGGGGGTGGAGGTGGAATATGTATATCCAGGGTGATGAGTTTGTGGTCAGACCTCACTAGTGAAGGGTATACTTCCGGTTTGGAGCACTTTGTCCCCATGTTTGTGATGATCAGGTCTAGTATATTATCTCCCCTTGTGGGAGAGGTGACTAGCTGTTCCATTGCGTTTGAATTTATGAATTCCAGGAACCTTTGGGCTAGGGTGTTTGGCTAGAATAATGCACCCAGTCTATGTTAAGGTAGTTGAAGTCTCCCAATATGATGGTGTTTGGTGAGACATTCATATCATCCAATGTCTTCAGGAAGGCTGAGTGGGGTTCCTGAGATTGGGAGGGTGGTCTTTAACATGCTACCAGTTGTATAGCAGTTTTGCCTACGGTTAGTTGCACCTGGATGGTCTCTGATGCTTCATGTGTTGCCACTAACCTGGAGGTGTGGGTGTCCTTGATGAATATGGACACTCCCCCTCCCTTTTTGGTTTGGCCTGAGTTTTGGGGACAAAAAGCATGATATGAGGTATAGCCTGGTAGCGCTGGAGTGCTCTCAGGAACCTTGAACCAGGTTTCAGTTACTGCACAGACATCAATGTCCTCCATACTGAGGAGTGCTTCGAGAGCCTGCATCTTGAGATTTAGACTTCTGGTGTTGAGCAGCATTACCCTTAATTTTTTTCCATTTTTGTTTTCTAAGGAGGTGGGTTTGTCTTTTCAGCCTTGCCTAAAAAAGGCACTATGGGGGAGGCAAGAGCCTTAGCCAATATCCGAAAGCCCAGTGGTGACAGATGAAAGCCGTCCCTTGCAAAGCAGCGTGGCTTGTCCAGCATGTCATCCCAAGCAGACAGACATTGGATCCCCCTAGAATGACACCAGTATTTGAGCCAATTATTAAAGCTGGTCATCTTGTCTTTGTATAGTGGCATCATTCTTGGTGAGGGAAAGATGCTGCTCAGGGTCAGGGTCATACCAGCCTGGGCTACATAATCAGAGAGCTCTTCTATGTCTCTTTTCATGTAGTCCAGGGAGGTACGTCTCAGGTCATTCACGCCGGCATGGACAATGACGGAGTCATATTTGTACTTGCTTTGGAGTGACCTGAATGCATGTGTTATGTGGCGGATCCTAGCTCCCAATAAGCAGCTCACCGTTACCCTCTCCTTGTTCAGCCTGGTAAGCGGAACGTCAGTGTGTCTGACTATAGAGTCACCTATTACTAGTGTATCAGGCATGGTGTTTGGCCTTAAGGGCTGTGATTGTTTGGCACACTGATTTATTGAAGTATGTGATGCCTGTGTTATGTTTTGAGGTGGTGGATTTTTGGGTGTCTGCTTTGGGAGCCTCTGTTGTTTTGGTAAGTTTTTTGTTAGAGCCTCCGAGTATGTCTTTGTGTTTTTATGTGTTTGGTTTGCAGTCGTGGTAGGTCTATGTGGGACTGGGTTTGGTGTGTGTGTGGTTACCTTCTCCTCCTGTCTGGTCTTGCCAGTCCTGAGTTGAGAGAGTTCAGCCTCCAGTTTGGCTATATAGTTGCATCTCTCACATGTATTTGTGTTGGTTGGGAGGAGGAGAGGGTTGTCTGTGTACATGAGACAATTGTAGCATTGTCTCAAGATTCCCAGATTAACCAGCTGAACCGGAGAGGATGCCAGCAATCTACCACTCGACATGCTAGAATATTATAAGGGAGTGCTGTGCCTTTAAGGGAAGTGGGTACTCACAGGGAAGGTAGGTGGATGTAGTGCTTACTTTAGTTAGCGAGTGCTTACCTAAAAGAGAGATTTTGAGAACAAGTGCTAGGCTTATAATAAAGCAATTAGACTAGGTTATTATAAGAGTAGAGCTTTCTTAAGGGAAAATTTGAAGAGCACACTTGGCGGAGCCAGAAAAAGTTTAACCTTGTTTAACTGGCGCTGCGCTATGTGCACAACCACGCAAAGCCGTGCAAACGCGGATTTTAAACAGGGAACTTCAAAAGAGCTAGAAATGGTCCAAAACAACCAATTACTACAAGCTCTTGTGCTGAGGTCACTCCTTCAGGGACAGATAGGCTGCTCAAGGCTCCCCACTCCCACTGGTGAGCAAAGAAACTTCCTTCTATCCAAGTAAGGCAATGGACACCACAGGAACTACACCACAGCCCAGAATACAGCAAAGCCTGTATACTGGTCTAAACTAGTTGAGGAGAGGCAGGAAAACAAGGATATATATATATATATTTTTTTTTTTTGAGATAGAAAGCACACAGAAATGCAGGAAATCAGTTACACAGGCTAGCACACTTTAGTGGGCAGCCTCAACAGTTAAATTAACAAACAACTTTCGACCAATTTTCGACTAAATGAAACTTTAAGTGCAGATAATATATAATGCAACAAAAGCATAATGTAAACTACTTCATCTGCCTATTTTAATTAATGAATTGTTCTGCAGGTTTATAACTTTTTAATAGGTATGACATTTTCAGGTTAGTCATTCAAGGGACACTTTTGTCAAGCTCAAGCTTTTGTGTTCTATTGCATAGTGCAGTTTACAAACAGGTGCTAACACTGCATAACACCTCAACTGTTACATCTAAGTGCTGTCAGGAAAAAGATTCCAGGTGAGGATAGTTACATATCAGTATCACAGTGCTTCACAAACATCTAAACTATTTTCCAGGTAGCACAGCATCAACAACATTCACAAGAGTAATGATTCTGGTGGCTCTCCCATTAACTGAAAGGCACAAATATGCAAACAGTAATGCCCCCAATCATTTTTTAAGTTGGTTTAGCTAATGGTATACTTTTTAGCATACTAAAATATTTATTTAGTTATTTAATTATTTGTGAATTTGTTAACAGTAGTCAAGCACTGATCCAGGTGGACCATTTTCAGGCTCCACCCAAGTGAAGACAAGCTAAAGAATGACAAACAGGTTATCATATCTAAAAAAAAAAACACAAACAAACATACACACACAGAATAACATATCAAATGAACTTTGAAAATAGTCATTTATTACATGTCACAACAACAGATCTGCATATAGCAACAGATTGCTCATTATTTACAAGTAAATGCACACTCTGAGAAAGTTAACAATATGGGCTTTTAGCCATAATTTTGATGGTTGTTATATAAGAGTGTTGGCATCCCAGTTGTTCTACAGCTTGTTACCAGTGTACTGTTATGGCATTTGCGCTTTGCTTGCTTGAAGAGATAAGCTTTAAGTTCATTTCTAAATTTTGCGAAATACATTGTGTCACTTATTGTGTTTGGAGATGGAGTCCCAGATTTTGGTGCAAGGATGGAAAAAAAACATATTCAGATTGTTTTAGTATGTATAGGAGTAGTAACCCCCACTCTCCTTATTTTTCTGTAAGGACAGCCATGCCCTAAATGTAATATTTCTTTTCCTTTTCACAGAGTGCACTGCCTTCATAGATGATGATCTCCATACTTCATATATTTAAAAAAGCATGACAGCAGCTTTTCCCACATTGTAGCATTTCTATCCTTCAGCTTCATTGCCGAATACCATGCTGACAGCTGAGCAAAATTTCATGATACTTTCTGTAAGTATTTGTCTCCCTTGCTTTTGCATCTCTGTCTTTATCACATCTGAAAGTATTTTACTAAGGAAAAACAAAACAAACGCAGCAATGTACATGTAGCTCTTTTTTATTTTATACCCACTGAGATCATTAAGCTACTCAAAACAAAATTCACAGCTATTTGATGCTGTTCATTTATATAAAGCGTCATTCTTTCCCTTTCTTGGGACCATAAAACTATTAAGTCTTTTATAACTTAAAGATAAATAAACCTGACTACCACTGACAGCAACTTTGCAATTAGATGAATTTTGCCAGACAGGAAATATGACACTCTGGAAGAGTCAGGAAAGGACCACAGGATTTGAAACTTTAAAATAAAATCACGTTTAAAAAGACTAACTTTCCTCAGTCATTTTTTTTTATCCTTTTACAATAACTTTTCAGAGATGTTTTAACGCATATCACTGATATTTTTACTGAGGATTCTTAAAATTTCCAGTTTTTCTCAGTATTCCCATTCTAAGTAAATGACACTGTCATCTGATAACACATAGTAAAGTGCTGTAATTTCATCAGCTCTGTCCTCTAAGTGCTTATTCAGGGCAAGAACAAAATTAAAAATTAGTACTAAGTAATCAGTGTGATGATGGCAGGTTTGAATTAAATAGAATTGGCAAGATAAAAAATACGTGTGTTTAGTTTCTGCCCACAGTAGTCCTCTAAGTTGGTTTAGCTGATGGTATATGCTTATTGCCTTTTTCTAATTGGGCTTCCATGATCATTTTTGCATGTGTTTTATTTATATTTTAATATGAATTTGTTGTCATGCAATCTTTCACTTCTCTGTACTGTATCTTCAGATTTATCTCTTTGGTCAAGCAATGTATATCAGAGTCTTTCTACTGCATTTGTATGTGTGCGTCTGTAATCCAACTCCTAGGTAAAAATTGTGGTTTTATTTTGCTATTGGAACTTTTTTTGCTTCATGGTATTAACTTCTTGTTTTTTTCCTACACAGCTTACACACACTCAAACACCACATCCAGAAAAACACAAACATAACATGGCACATACACCTACATAAAAAACATTACCAGTATCTTTTAAAGGGGAGTACTCCCTTCCACCCCCATGTAGGTGGCTGGACCTCCTGCAACAATGCTACTTTGTATAAACTATGACTGTACAAATATAGGAAAAGGGTATATTCCCAGTTCTTGATATACCACAATCTTGCACAAGTCACATCTGGTACCTTCAATCAGCTGTGCAACATTTCACTGTTCTTCCATTTGATGGATCAGACCACAGCTGAAAATGTTCAACCATCTGATATGAGACAACAGAAACAACTAAAATTATACAAAAGTGGGCCTTTATTTTACTAATAATAATGAAGTCCCAAAACCCCACTCTATTGCAGACAGACACACTCACTCTCGCACACACACACACACACACACACACACACACACACACACACACACACACACAAAACTTATGTTGTTCTAGGAAGTAATAAAGTATCTTGTGGTGTAGAGTATGGGAACTTGCTGCCTCACTTGTAGATGCGCCGCTGATCAGAAAATTCTTTAACTATATCCAAGACCTCTGTGCATTCTGTTTATATAGTTTTTAATTTCTGTTTCCTGTTATTTTTAGTACTTATGTTTTTGGACTTTTTTTGGTGTAGGTATACAGCTGCAGCAGTATTTTTTAGTGTCCTAAAATGGAGAAGTATAAAGATGTTAGGTTACCTTACATCAAGTTTTATTTCAGTCTGTTCCACTGCAGCTGCATAGGGCAGTGATTCTCTGAGGTGTATTTTCTGAATGAATACTTGATATTATTTTTATGTTTACTGGTAGGAGGTGTATTTTCTGAATGAATACTTGATATTATTTTTATGTTTACTGGTATTTTGTTGTATTTGGTACGTACTTCATAATTTTAATATATTTATTTTATTTATTTATTTTACATTTGTTGACCGGGCTAGTCTAACTGGATACATGTCCATTTTCAGTAGAGGCCCGGGGAGAAAAGCTCCAAGACACATACATAAATAGAATATAGTAAGTTACAATAGTCCAAGTATATAACAGCTATTGTTAGTAAAATACAATACTCCTAGAAAGCATAACACAAGACAGTACAAGGTAATGTGCGAGAAATGTTACTATATACATATATACATATTTTAAATTGCAATAACATGGTCTTTGGTTGATTAAGGATAGGTCAATAAAGATGAAGAGTACTGAAACTAGTGTATAGAGAGAAAGTTAGTCAGGGTTAGTACAGGGGCATAAAGTACAGTTTTGTACCTACCATAAATGTAGATGTTCGAGTGTTCACCCTGCTGCAGTCATCACACTTGGGTTATCCTGTCGTAAGGTGGTCCCGCAGTCGGACGGAATTCCAAAGTCTTGGTCCAGCGTCGGTTGCTGTCGCCTCTTCCCTGACGTCAGTGCGCCAGGGGTATATATAATGCAACCGACGCCATTTTCTTCAGTTTTTCTTGCCCCAGATGTCAGGTGCCCCCAAAAAGGTGGTCAGAATTAGTACCAAATGGAGTGAACACTGCACAAACACAAAATCCCTTCAGCTATAAGCAAATACATCAGTAAGGCATAGAAGAGATTTTGCCAGTAGATCAGAGGGGATGGAGGGGGGGGTAACCTGGACTGCAGCAGGGTGAACACTCGAACATCTACATTTATGGTAGGTACAAAACTGTAATATGTTCATCGTGTTACCCTGCTGCAGTCATCACACTTGGGTTGAATCTCAAAGCTAAGGTAGGGGGGAGGTATCATAGAGGGTTAGTGGAGGCAATAAGGCCCTGCAGAACTGCAGTGGCGAAGCCCGCCCTGGACTTAGAGTAAAGAGGTAAGTGATAGTGTTTGGTAAAGGTGTGTACTGAACTCCAAGTTGCAGCTTCTAAACTTTCCTTGGTTGGAACCCCCCTGAGAAAGGCTGTAGAGGTAGCTGTTGCCCTGATAGAGTGGGATCTAATGGTAGCAGGAACTGGTTTCCCATGATGGGTATAGCAGAAATGTATGCAATGACCTATCCATTTAGAAATGGTTTGCTTAGATATAGCCTTCCCTTGAGAAGCTGTAGCATAGGATACAAAGAGCTGGTCAGTTTTTCTGAAAGCCTTAGTTTTGTCCAAGTGGTAACGAAGCTGCCTGTGAATGTCCAAGGAATGCAGGAGTCTCTCACCTTTGTTCTGTGGATTGGGGTAGAAGGTGGGTAAGTGGATGGTTTGATTTAAAGCTACACTGGAAACCACCTTAGGCATAAAGGAAGGATTAGTTTGTAGAGAAACTCTGTCTTGATGAAAAATGAGGAAAGGTTCCACTGCCATTAGTGCCTGTAGCTCTGAGACTCTCCTAGCTGAAGTTATTGCTAGGAGCAGGGCAGTCTTCCATGATAGGAACTGAAGATCTGCAGAGAAAGCTGGTTCAAAGGGAGGTAGCGTTAGTTTTTCCAGAACAAAGTTGAGGTCCCATGTTGGTGTAGGAGCTCTCCTGGGTGGTCTAATGTTTTTTGCCCCTCTGAGGAACTGCCTTAGAAGAGGATGTGAAAATAAAGGTGGATCTATGTTGTAGTGAGCTGAAATAGCTGAAGCATGGATATTAATTGAGGAAAAGGAAAGTCCTTTGTGCAACATCTCAGCTAAATACTGTAGAATGTGAGGCATGTGAGGCTGAATTGTGTCTTGGCCTTTAGCTTGGTTCCAGGCACAAAACCTTTTCCATTTGTCCGAATAAGCCTTCCTGGTGCTTGGCCTCCTGGCTTCCAGAATAACATCCAGAACTGCTTGGGAAAGAGGAGCTGGTTGGATGTTTAGTTGATTTGCCATGCAGCCAGATTTAAAGTTTTGAGCTGGCTGTGAAGAATCTGTTTGTTTTGTTGTGTGAGCAAATGGGGTATTTGAGGCAATATCCATGGTGGGCCATGGGCCATATTTTTCAATAGCGGGTACCAGTGCTGGCGTGGCCAGTCTGGGGCTATGAGAATCAGTCATGGTCTCTCCTTTTTGACCTTCAAAAGAACCTTTGTGAGGAGAGATAATGGAGGGAAGGCATATGCTGTCAGGTTTTTCCAACTGAAAGAGAGAGAGTCCACTTTCCAAGCTTGATGGTGGAATGTCCTTGTACAAAATTTTGTCAGTTGGTAGTTTTGAGGACTGGCAAACAGGTCTATGTTTGGAAGGCCCCATTTTTGAGTTATCATTGCAAATATTTGTGGATCTAGTTTCCACTCGTGGGGATCTTTGATGTTTCTGCTGAGGTCGTCTGCCAATGTGTTCTTCTGTCCTGGCAGGAATTGAGCTTGTAACTGGACTTGGTAGGCCAGAGCTGTGTTCCATAAGATCATTGCTTGCCTGCATAGAGGGTAGAAATGTGTACCCCCTTGTTTGTTTATGTACCACATTACTGTGGTGTTGTCCGTCTTTATTGCAAGTTGTCCTGGATGTAATAGATCCTTGAAGGCTGTCAGAGCTTTCTGTACAGCTAGCATCTCTTTTTGATTTATGTGCAGATTTCTTTGATCTGCAGTCCATAAGCCTTGAATGCATTGTCCTGTCATGTGTGCCCCCCAGGCGTAGTCTGAAGCATCTGTTGTGATAGTCTGTCTGGCTGAGGGCAAGGTGAAAGGCTGACCCTTGTTGAGGTGACATGCCTGTGACCACCATAGAAATTCCTGTTGTAGGCAGGGAATGAGAGATATCATTGTGTCCAAGCTGTGGCTGTGTTGAGACCATACGCTTTTTAGGTACCACTGTAATTTCCTCATATGCAGCTTTGCAAATGGTATTATTAGTATGCAAGATACCATGAAGCCAAAAGCCTGCAGAATTTTTCTTGCAGTTAATTAGGTCTTTGTTGCCATTGTCTTGAAATATTGAGTCAGTTGTAGTTGCTTGTCTGGCGTAAGATAAGCCTTCTGGGCCATTGTATTCAAGCTGGCACCCAGGAATGTCATTTTTTGTGAGGGTACTATTTTTGATTTCTTTTCGTTTACTGTGTACCCCAGGCAGTTTAGTAGATGCTTTACAAAGGCCAGATGATGTAAGAGAATGTCTTTGCTTTCTGCTTGGATGAGGCAGTCGTCCAGGTATGGATATATTTGAATTCCTCTTTGTCTGCAGTATGCAATTACTGGTGCCAGGCATTTTGTGAAAACTCTGGGCACAGTAGATAAGCCAAAGGGCAGTGCAGAGAATTGGTAATGGGTTGAACCTGCAATGAAACTGAGGTATCTTCTGCAACTTTGTCTGATAGGGACATGCAGGTATGCCTCCTTGAGGTCCAACATTACTAGCCATGCTTCCTTGCCCAACATGGGAAGTAGCTGCTGTAGTGTTAGCATCTTGAATTTGGGTACTTGTAAGTAAGTGTTTAGAATTGAAAGGTCCAGAATTGGTCTCCAGGCATTGTCCTTTCTGGGCACTAGAAAGAGTCTTGAGTAAAATCCTTGGCCTTGCTCTCGAGTAGGTACCAGTTGAATGGCTGTCATGTCCATGAGAGCTGTAATTTGCTTTTGTGCCTCTGCCCATTGATTTTGTGGCAGGTTTGGCATTCCTCTTTTCATTGGCAAGGTGTGAAAGTAGAATCTGTATCCTCGTAAAATTATGTCTAGGACCCATTTGTCCTTTGTGACTATGTGCCAGTTGTCTGCAAAAAGTGCGAGTTTTCCCCCCAAGGGGGCTGCCAAGAGAGTATTGCTTGGCCAGATGAGGTGCAAGTCATAGAGTTTGCCTTCTGGTGGATTGAGACCTGTCTTCTCCTCCCTTCTGTGTTGTAGTGCCCCATTGGTGAGGTTTATACTGGGCTTGTGGTTGTCCTCTGCCCCTTGGGCGTCTGTATTTACCTCTCTGCAGTCTGTCAGTGGCTGGAAAGGACCAATTTTTTGTTGGCCAGTTTCTGCTGAAGCGAGGGGGTTGTACTTGTAGGAAATCTTTGACTGTCTGCATAGATTTTGCCTTATCTTCCATTTTCTTTAAAACTTCTTCTGCTTTAACTCCAAAAAGAACATCCTGCTGTAGGGAGCATCTAGTAGTTTTGCTTTAACATGATCAGGCAGAGTTTGTTCCTTTAACCAAGCATGCCTACGTATAACAGACCCAGTGACAGCTGCTCTGCAGGAGGCCTCCAAAGAATCAAACCCATATTGTAAGGTATGTTTGCCCACCTGCTCAGTGGTGTGCAACAGATCCTGTACTTCTTTCAATTCAGATTGTTGAGGGAGAGTGGTTATTCTTTGCTTTAACTGAGAGATTAGAAATTGCTGATACTTAAGCATATGAAATTGACAATTCAGTGCCCTCATAGCTAGTGTGGCTGAGGTGTAAACCCTTTTCCCCCACCTGTCTAGTGCTCTGGAATCCCTCTCAGAAGGTACTGGGTTTTTAGCCATAAAAGCCTTAGCCCCCTTGGGACCCTGGGAGATAGTCTCTGGGTCAGCTACTGGGCTTTTGTAAAGAAATTTGTGGGAATCAGGCACTCTGTAATATCTATCAGGCTTAGCCGGAGCAGAAGGTAGAGAGTCTGGGTTGAAATTGGATTCTAAGTAGACATCATCCACAATGTCCAAAACTGGTGGGATGGCAAGTGGTCTGTGTTGGGGGAGTAAAAGAAACTCTCTGAGCCTTTTCTTTGAATCAGAGTAGTCTTGACCTTCCCAGTGAAAATGTTCCCTCATAGTGTGTAAAGTTTCCCCAAAGGAGTAGTCTTCAGGAGGAGTAGCTGAGGGAATAGAGTCCTCAGCATCAGAATCTTCATAAGGAGAGAAGGAATAGTCTTGGTCCTCAGAGGAGTCTGAAGAAATGGACATTTGCTCAGAGGAAGCAAAATCTTCCTCTTGTCTAGGCCTTTTGTCAGGAGGGGCCTGTGAACCCCTGATTAAAGAAATCAAATATTCAGCCATTTTGAGCATCTGTTTCTTAGGCATAGGGCCTTGAACAGGAGACTGAAGTGCAGTCCTTTTAGATTTAGAAGGAGTCTTCGACTTAGAAAACGTTTTAATGGTGAGAGTCGTCGGTCTGAAAACACCTTCAGAAACCGATGGCGTCTTTAGAAGCAAAGTCGTCGGAAGGGCCTGAAGTAAAAGGCTGTGTCAGCCTGGTACATTCCATCAAAATTTCTGTAGCGGTCTCAGGTTCCAGATCTGCGGTAGTCAGGGGCTGCATCGGAGCCTCACTGAGGACCGGAGAACCGGAGACCAGATCAGCCGAGGCCTCGGAATTTGGCTTAGGCCTGGGCTGCCTGTCCTTATCCCTGCGTTTTTTGTGCATGCCGGTAGTTGGTTGCTCCGATGGCATGTTGTAGTTAAATTTCCTACCGAAGTAGTGTAGTGCAAAATCAAAGCGTCTTTTAATGGTACACTTATTAAACCTAGCACAAAACCGACAAGAAGTGACGTCGTGGTCTGGGCCTAGGCAAGGTATGCAATAAGAATGAAAATCCTTATGAGGTATTTGCTTCCCACAAGAAATACAATTGTTAACTTTTTCTGACATCGGTCTGAGGCAAGAAAAGTTTCCCCAATGGGGTACTTAGCTTTATAGAAGACTTCGGTCTGAAATTCGAATTCTACAATCTCAGGAGTCGGCCGACCGGCACTTGCGAACTGCGTCTGCTTCGGGCACCGCACGGCAAGAAAGACTGAAGAAAATGGCGTCAGTTGCATTATATATACCCCTGGCGCACTGACGTCAGGGAAGAGGTGACAGCAACTGACGCCGGACCAAGACTTTGGAATTCCGGCTGACTGCGGGACCGCCTGACGACAGGATAACCCAAGTGTGATGACTGCAGCAGGGTAACACGATGAACATCCAATGTGTACTGAGAAATAGTTTTAGATTCTGTTTAAAAAGAGTTTGGATGGCATCTGTGAAGAAAGAATTGACGACATTAGCTGTTTGTGTGGGATTATCAGGGTTAGAGCTTTGTGGGTTAGGTGTGATAGATTGACCTGGGTATAGTAGTTTGTTAATGTTAGTCCAGAACTTTTGTGGCTTCTTATGGTAAGTTTGTTGTAGTTGGAAGTAGAAGTTCTTTTTGTCTAAGAGGATGGCTGTTTTAGTATTATTTCTAAGTTGTCTAAAGGTTTGGTGGTCAGTGGGATTTTTACTAGTACGCCATTTTGCCCAGGATTTGTTTCTAAGTAGGATTTTTTGCCTAGTAGCATTTGAGAGCTAAGGGGCAGGTTTAGCTTTATTTCTAACAGAGCGAGTTGGGGCGTGATGGTTGAGATGGTTAAGAATGTGGAATTAAAGTATTCCACTGCTTCATTTAGTGGGAGGGATTTTAGAGGTGACTAATTACACTACTTGAGTTCTGCTTGGAAAAGTTATGGGTTAAAATGCTTTTTGGTGCGTATTATCCTGAAATTGTTTGGGTAAGTTAGGTTGGTTTTGTGTCTGATAATAAAAGTTAGTGAGTGGTCACTTAGATCATCTGGGAGGGATCCTACTGGGTATGTTTGATGAGGAGTATTAGTAAGAATCCAGTCTAAGATACTTTCTTTGTTATTGGGTTTATTAATTCTGGTTGGGGAGTTAATAGTTTGTGAGACGCAATATAGGTTAATATGGGTGGTAGAGTGTGCCATACTGCAGGATTTCCAGTCGATATTAAAGTCTCCTAGGAATATGTTTTTTTGTGGGAGATTAATAGAAAGCCATTTAAGGATATTTTCAAGGATTGAAATTTTATTTCCTGGGGGGAAGGTAGATGCAAATGAAGTATATAGATTTACATGAGTTGATCTGAAATTTAAAAATGAGGATTCCGGCATTATTGTCAGAAGTTGGTCTAAGGTCTGCAGTGGTAACTTGAAGGTGACTTCATTGTCTTTAATTGTGGGTTTTAGCCATGTTTCGGATAAACATAGGATGTCAAATAGGTGAACATCTAGGAGGGCATGGAGGTGGGCAGTTTTATTGTTAATGCTACATATGTTGAGATGTGCTATATAGAGTGAGTTAGAGGGCTTAGTAGGGGCTTGGGTACTGGACTTATTAGGGTTGCACTCTTTAGTGGCAAGGATATTGTTTGGGCCTGGATTAGGATGAATGTCCCCGTCTAATAAGGAGTGGAGGTGTAGTCTATTTATAGGGTAATGACAGTTGCAATAATAGTTAAGTTATTTTTTAATATTTAGCTTGATATATTTAATGTGAGATAGTCTATGATATTTAGCTTGTAGGCAGCAGGGTTTGGATGTAATGTTTATGTAGTTTTGAGAGATAGCTAGTACTGGTGTAGAAGTGTGTTTGGAGGGGAAGAGAAGGGAGGGGTATAATGGTTGTTTATAGGAGGTTAGCAGATAGGCAATAGTTAGAGTAGTAAAGAGTGAAAACAAGAGTGATAGTTTTATTTGGTGTGGGATGGGTAATTTAGCCATTACATTAGTTTTAGGGTGAAAACTTGAGAGGTAAGTATGTAAGAACAGGTAAGGAGATATGACAAAAGGTGTGGTGTTGTAACAAGGAGGGATGGGAGGTCAGGTAATAGGTGAGGTGTTAAGACAAGGAGGGGTGGAATTGTTAATGTGTTGGAGTGTTAGATTGGAGCAGATTATGATGGGGTGTGGCTACAAAGGAATAAATGTAGGAGCACTGGGGGCAGGTGGAAATTGGGGGCAGGGTAGGGGAGCAGAGTGAGCCCGCAGGACGAATGGAGCGGTAGAGACAAGTGAGTGTAGTAGGAGAACAATCAGTGGAATGCTGACTGATAAGGTAAGTAAGGTAGTTGGAGAGAGAAAAAATGAAGTAGAGAGGAAGGTTTCCAAGACGAATATTGGGAGAGTACAGTATAGCAAGAGGTGTAAGAAAGAACAACAGTAACAAGGTGAGGACAGTAGCCTGTAAAAAAAAGTATTTTCCTGGGGTTTTGGGATAGACGAAAGATAGGGACTATGTAATAGTGTCACCTAGTGGCCAGGGACTGGTATTACAGCAGTAGTAATTTCAGGGGAAGGCTGGTCTAGGGCTGAAAAAGGACGCTCAGTTTGGCTAGAGAAGGTAGTGAAATTCAGACAGGGGCAGTTTTAAACTATAGGTTACAAAGGGGGTATGGCTGCTGGCTGACCAGGCTGAGAAGCTTTTTCTTACATAAGTGAGGAACAAGCATACTACAATTAAGTTTTACAGCGAATTTGAGGAGCATACATACTTTCTTCCTTCCTTTGGTAGAAGAGTACAGGGGAACACTTATAGGGTGATGAGATAGCTGATAAGTTGGAAAGGGTCCTTTGTTGCCAAGGAGTTTTCTTAACCCTGTTGGAGCGAAGGCCAGCTGGAGTACTGTTATCAGTTAGATTAGAACAAGACGCAAGCAAAGAGAGAGAAGAAACAAAAATCTTAGTAAGGTAGTTCAGTCACAGATGCCCAAACATATTCATAAACTTCTACAATTATGCACATATTCCCAAAACAGGTTTAGAACAGGAAAGGATAAAGCATTCATCTATTAAACAGTTATAGACCAATAATTAGATGCTGTAGGATAATTGACAAATTACTTTGGTCTGAAACTATAATCAGTACATTTGTATAGTCAGAGCAAGGTTAATTAACACACTGAATGTTACTGACCCTCATACAGCTGCAGCTAAGATACAACTCTCTACACTGGTATATACAAACAGAAAAGCACTATGCTAGGGCTGACAAAATATATCAGTCGTTAGTACAAGTACTATAAAGCAGTTACTGTATGTATTAAAACAGTACAAGTACTATAAAAGCAGTTTCTGTATGTATTAAAAAACAGTTTTATCATTCAGTTGTTTGTCCGGCAATGGCTCACTGCGGAAACATTGTATGCACATGCCATAAATAATGACTTCTGTTTAGCTGCAGTGATATAAACCACAAGGCTAGAAAGTTTGTAGAATTATAGTTATGAAATATCTAAACCGTGGGAGAGGTTGAAGGTAATGGCTAAAAATATTTAGACCATTGCAGAACCTGTTTGTTTCTTTGCCTCTGTCTGCCTAGTTGAGCTAAGGTAGTTAGAGTTACACACTATGCATTTGAAGAGGCCTAGGTATTTAGAAGTTGCTCCACATGTGTGGCTAATGGCTATGCGGTGTCTGGTAAACACGCATATTGAGCAGGCAATATAGCATATTTAAAGGATTACGTCCATGTTCGCTCATGTTGCCTGCAAGGAAAAGCTAGTGTAAGTAGGTTCTGAGCGAGGTTATGAGCAGGCAAGAAAAAAAGTCATATAGTTTTTAAATTAGATTATGGCTACAGCTAGTTAAGCTTCCTTCTAAGTCCCTACTTAGAGTTACACCACGTGTGCGACTAAAGTGTATGCGTTGTTTGTAAAACGCACATACTGAGCAGGTAGTGAGTAAATATAATGGTTACTCTTATATCTACTTGTGTTGCCAGGAGTACAGGCTGGTATACTTAGGTTTCGAGTGAGGGTAAGCCTGTACAGGGAATTAAAGTTACATAGCAGTTCACTAGTTCCCCTCTTAGAAATAGGAGCGCTAATAGCGTTCAAAAGGTCTGTTTCATTAAGGCTTGTAAGGTTGCTGCGGCACTGCAATTAAGTGTAGCAGAGCAAGATAAAGTCAAAATAACTTACTGTCCAGTACCAGAGCTAAGCTCTTGTATAGTGATAGTGCACTCCCGATTATCCACAGCGTTCACAGCAGACTTCAGGTACAGCACAAGACCTAGGGACATATAAAACCTCACAGGGAAGTATGCATTCAGGCAAAATTTATTAAATAAATTCTACAGCCATCCTACAGCCGTTCAGGGATATTACAAGTTTCATAAAATGGACAAAAATGAAATAAGAAAATAACACCAAAAGAACTGAACTGAGACAATAAATCCAACCACAGGACCACCAAAATAACTCTAGCACCCCAATGTTAACAATCACAAATACAGTACTTACAAAGGATAAAAAAACAGAGGCCAGGAGCGCACAGCAGCCAGGGGATATCTAGGGAATTAAATATGGCACCAGGAAGGGCAGGTAGTATATATGGGATTAGAGAGGATGTGAGGTAGAAAGGGGAGGGGGGAGGGGTAAAAACAGGTAAAAAGACTGGGAGGGGCTAGAGTAGAGTGAATGAAATAGAGGATAGGGATCAGTTAGCTAAGAATGCAAGGGTAATAGGAAAGGAAAGACAGAACAGAGTAACAGAAACAGGGTGTTGTAATGTAAGGGAAATATAGCAGTAAGTAGGTTGATAAATATGTTTTACACTAGGCTTTTCTGAGTTTTTATTGACTAATTTTAAAACATTATTATTCTTTTTCATTGTTCTAGGTTCTTATGATGCTTTTATATATGTTGAGTTTGAGATATAGACCCACACACAAATACACACACATCTTTGCACAAAGACACACACACACACACACACACACACACACACACACACACACACACACACACACACACACACACAACCAGACACTCCAAAAATTATGTTTGCCCTACGTCTTAAATAACCAAGAAAATAAAATGTGAAGTTATTTTTGTGCCCATAGTCTTTTCTTAATAGTTGTTTTTTTCCGTTTTGGACAATAATCTAATAAAATCAGAATGTCCACCAAGAATATGACTGCTGATGGGAAAGTATCTCCCACAGTACTGTGTCACCCATTAAAAAGTCTGTAAAAATCATCTAAAACTGGTTTAAAATGAATATTGTCTTGTTAAATAAATACCTCTCACTGGACAGAGTTATTAGACGACCCTTGAAATATTCAGCAAACTATGTGTTAAGACAGAACAAAGAAGAATGTCTTTGCTGTCTCCCACTCCTTGCTAAAACAGACTGTATAAGCTAAAAGAGGTAAGAAATGAACTCACACTTGATAGTTCCATCTGCCTGGCAGCAGGGAGACAGAACATAAGAACTTTTAGACCTCTCATTTCTTGATTATAGTGATGCATCTCATTTGTAGATAGCTTAATTTAACCGATAGTAAGCCGTGCTTACTTTATATTTATATATGCTTTGATGTTTGATGGGGATTACAACTGTGGCAACTAGTTTTTATGGCATGTTACCAACAACGTCTTATAATGTATCTGTTTTGACAGCATTTAGATGGAACAAACTGAAAAAGGAGTCAGTTATCTCTTTTTTTCATTTAACCCTGTTTGGTTTACTGTCATAGAAAGCTGCAGTTTATCTTAGACCTAGCAGATGCAGAGCCCTTTCTTGTCCCTCTGAACATACTTATAATTGATATATATGACTTGAAAGTTGAATTCATCCTGTCATGGAAAAGGTGGTATGCTCCTGACATAAAGGATACAAGGGAGGTGCTCCCAGTCACAGGTTCAGCCAGATTGTCCTGACTAGCTACAGTTATGATTACTACTTAAGGATTTTCATTTGACTGGTTGTCATACATTTTTTAGTAGTTGCTGCTCCATCTAAACATAGAAAATAGTATCTACATACCACATTGCAGATACAATTATGTACTAATAGTTATACATACCCAGGGACAAGATTTATATAAAGCGTTTGCATTAATTAGGCACTAGCCACATAGGATAGGAATACAGCATATAAGCTATTACCTATTGGCTACCAATAGGAGTAGATATGCAGAACAGTTATGAAAGATGAGACTTGTCTTATTGTAGCTTGGATGAACAGCCTATGACATACATTTATCACCCCAACTCGAGTAAACTGACAATGATCTCTGTTAAAGAAAGTAAATACTGCATGTCATGCAAACTGGAGTTTGATCTGAGGAATCTCTTTTAAGGGAAAATATGCTCATCTGTTTGTTTTTCAATAAAGCAGTTTTGATCAGTAAACAAGTTATAATTGCTTGATTACTCTGAAGTCTCAGCTTGGACATCCGCGGTGGTGCAGCGGTAGCATTGTTGCCTCACAGCAAGAGGTTCTCCCGTTCATTTCTCGGCTGGAGTGCAGGGAGTGCCTTCTGTGTGGAGTCTGCATGTCCTCCCCACGGTTGGGTGGGCATTCGAAAGACATGTGTAAATGGGTGTGCCTTCGTTGAAGGTTGAATGTCGAGCTGGCACCTCGGCGTTTGTGAAAATCTACTGCCAATCATTAGCGGACCGGAGTTACACTGTGGCGACCCCTAACTGGGAAAATCCGAAAGACAAACAACAACAACAAACAACTCTGAAGTCTCAGCTTAGCTTGGCTACAGTCAATGGTTCTTTTTCCTGATTTTTTATTATTCTCAGCCAGCAGCTTTGTTGCTCACACATTTTCCCTGAAGTCTATTGTATTTCTTTATGTGAGGGAGGCATCTTACTCCCCTAAGGCTGGAAAACTATTGTGCCTCACTACAAGGATCTGTGTTTATATATATATATATATATATATATATATATATATATATATATATATATATATATATATATATATAAAACATGTACAAAAGTCTGCCTTTCTGGCAAGTTTACAATTTCATTCCTTATCTACAGGAACATTTCGTGAAGGCATGAAATAACGCAGAATGTATGCACTGTATTTCTAGCCTTTTGCAGTTTTTTCAAAAATAGTATGCTAGAAGTCAGAACATCTGAGTAAAATGATTTTTAAAACTGTACCATGACAAACTGAATTCCAGAAAAAAATGTATAATTTCATAGGTTGTTACTAGCCTAATGACCACTATGGCTCTTACAAGCCTAGCCACACACCTCAAACCCATTTTGATCCTGAGGGGGCATGTTAGTAGGGAGGTAACTAAGGGGTTTAATTGTAGAGAGGCATTAGTTACTACTTTTCTTATTAATGGCCTCTGACCATATGGGACATGGGAGCCTGACCAGTGGTAAATTTACAATTTCCCAGCCAATTGTCTAGGTTTTTTTTTTTTAACAGGGCCAGGGTTGAACTCGGTTTTACATAGATAGGCAGCCTTTTCCATAGTGTGGGATCATTTGGGACACATATATGTCTTTCCAGCATGTTGCGTTTATGTCACAAGTGAAATTCAGATCCCTGGATCTAGTGTTTCTTGTGTGGTGCAACAGATCCATCAGGGCTGAGTCTGAGAAAGCTCTGTAAGCTAGGCAAAGATCCCCTCTCAGAAACCTGTAAAAAACTGAACACAGAGATAGAGCTTTTAGGTGATCATTGTAGCATACGATATTAATGCCTTAAATTCTCCTGGTAAGAAACCTTTCTGAGTGTTCCAGCTGTTGCAAGTGTCTGGTTAGGTACATGCCAAAGGAGCACTGTACTCAATGTCAGGTCTGATAAGGGCTGAGTAGAGTGGTACTATAACTTCCTTGGACCTAGATGCCATACCCTTACCTATAAACTGGGTGACATAAATGCTTTTCGTATTGTTTTAGCTACATGTTGGTCAAAGGCCAGATTGCTGTCTACATATGTTCCCAGATCCCTTACTACTGGATCAACTCTTAGGGGTGTTTTATCGATGGTTTAATTCACTTGGGTTGACAGTTTCCCAGATGTTATTATAATGCATTTTTTGACATTGAGTTTTAGGCCATGGCTTTGGCACCAGTAATTTGTCTGTGTTAATCCCCCTTGCAAGATGTTAGTGTCTTGAGGGGAATCTACAATAGCTCCCAGTTTACAGTCATCTGAAAACTTGGTGAACCAGAGGCCTTGAACATTAGCCTTGACCTTCAAGAAGTAGGTTCCAAAAAGAAGCAGGCTCAGCATAGAGCCCTGGGGTAATTCTCTGGTCACCAGTCTCTCGGTGGAGTTGGTCTAACCAATCCTGACTGCTTGGGTCATGTCTGTGAGCCAGCCAGCAATCCAAAGAGTTATGTACAGATCTATGCCTAGCTCAAAGAGCTTGTCAACAATGCATGAGTGGGGTATTGTATCAAATGCCTTGCCAGGTCAAGATAAGCAATATGCACTGTTTTACTTTTGCCCATTGCCTTGGTAACCCCCTCAAAGAAGTCTACAGGTTAAGTAGACATGACCTTCCCTTAACAAAACCACACTGAGATGGGTTCAGTTTCTCTATGGTTGCTAATGTCCTTATTTATCATGCCCATGATAATTTGTTCCATGGCTTTGCATATTAGGCATGTTAGACAGATGGGTCTATAGTTCCCTGGGTAGGTTGATGGCCCACCTTGAGGAGAGGAATGACTGTTGTGGACCTACATTCACTAGGAATGTATCCCGTTTAGAGGCTGTATATGAAGAGTGCCTCAAGTGGTCATCATATGTCACATTTTAGACTGTTCTGGAGGCAACCAGAGATGTTGTCAGGACCTATAAAGGCATTGTTCTTGGCTTTACAAGTACTGCCAGCACTGGGTCCCTGCTAATAGCTGGGAGAACTATGTTGGAGGGGATTTCACCTGGAGGAGCTGGGGAAGTAGAGGTGAAGTCTGAGCTGAATTCATCAACCAGTAGATTTGCTACCTTACCCTAATTGGTTGAGCAGGTACCATTGACCACCATTTCATTAGACACTGCTGTGTGTTACCTTTAAGGTTCTAGACATAGCTGAAGAAGGCCTTGTGAGTCTCCTTAGTCTGCGAGGCTTTTCCTGACCTCATAGTTGGCCTTATTGGCTTTGTTTCTTGTTTAGTTGTATAAGAGATTGTTTGTCTTTAAGGTAGTTGCTCTTCCCAATTTTGGCCATGAGTTTTTAATCTTATTATATACCCTGCTTAGATGAGGATTCCACCAGTGGGGTTTGTTTTTAGTGTTTGTTTTGAGTTTGCTTTGGATAATTCTGCATACGTAGCTGTGGTCTTGTGTCAGGGGGACCCTTATAATTTGGCAAAAGTTTGCCTTAGAATAGTTTCTAACTGTTACTGGTTTGACTGGGTTTTCCAGTTTGTTTTTTATTTCAAAGGAGACAGCTTTGTGATCCAATGTCAACAGTAAGGAAGTGACATGGGGGGGGGGGGGGTACACGCTCTGCCATGTTGGTGAGTACCAAATACAGTATGGTTGATCCCCTGGTTGGAGCATGCACTATTTGTTCCAATGTGCTTGTGTTAATAAAGTCCAAGAAGCATTGTGTCTGTGAGTTTGAAGCAGTATTAGTTTCCCGGTCTAGAGAGAAATAGTTAAAGTCATCCATAAATAGGGTGTTTGATTGGATGCTGAGCACCTCTAGCAGGTTTAGGTAAAAGTATTGAGACTCTAGGGGCATAGATGGTGACCTGTAGCTAATCATGATAAGATGGGGGACCTTATCTATGGACTTTACCTATGGTTACTTGCGGAGGTATGTTTGTTGCTAACATAGATCAAGACATCTCCACCTTTGGGCCCAGTCTGTGCTGTTGTTGGTCTAAATGTGTGGAAGGCACTGTAGCTTTGCACTACTGGAGTGCACAGATGTCTACATTCTCCAGAATGAGGAGGGCTTGAAGGGTGTTGAATTTTTTGTTTAGGTTCCTAGTACTGAGCAGTAGCACCTTAAGGTTGCCTGGAGACTTTTTCACTGTGTTGGTAGTTTTGTCTTTTTGGCATTGCCTAAAAAGGCTCTAAGGGACTAGATACAGTTTTCACTAGTATCTGAAAGCCTGGAGGAAGACAGATGCAGCCCACCCTTGGCAAAGCAACATGTCATGTTGACCATGTGCTCCCATGCTGACAGATATTGGATCTCCCTGGAGTGATACCTGAAAATAAGCTAATTATTAAAATCAATAATTTTATGTTCATACTGTGACATCATCCCTGGTAAAGGTAGAATGCTGCTTAATGCAAGGCTCACATTTGTCTGTGACACATATTCTGAAAGATCCATTATGTCTCTTTTCATATACTCAGTGAGGTATATCAAAGGGTAATTTACAGCCACATGGACTATGTCAGAGTCAAACTGGTACCTGGGGTGCAGTGACGTGTGTGTGCTTGATCTTGCAGACACTGCATTTAGATAGCCGACTAACCGTTATCATCTCCTTGTCTAACCTGGTAAGTGGGTCATGTCTGTGTCACACAATGAAGTCCAAAATGACAAGAGTACTGGGTAAAGTATATGCTTGCTTTTTTGACTTTCCTCTTTTTAGGGAACCATTGGGTATAGGCTTATGTGAGATATTTTGTGCTTCTTTTTGTTTTTGGTGTGTATTTAGTGATTGCTGAAGAGCGTGTGTTGCCATTAGGCAGTTTTGAAAGTGTTTGAGATTTGGGAAGGTTTCTTTTAAGTGCCTCAGCATTAGACAATCTCTGTGTATGTGGTGAGCAGCATGTGTGAGATATGCAGTGAGGGTATTTTGACAACCGTATTTGTTTGCAGGAAAGTTGTGCATTTACATCTCTCACATACTGTGTTATTTTCTTTAATCTGTGATGAAGTTCATTTTCTGGGAAAGGGAGTTTGCTCTCAAAAGAAAGAGAAAAGTTGGTACTACATGTATCTGAATTCTACCTCATAATGAGGAACATTCCTAGTTTTGAGTCCTAAAATGTCAATGCACCTCACAGTTCCTAACTGAGTCTGTCACACATTTAGTATTAAGAACTTCTTAAACTGATTTAAAAGATAAATAATACTGAATCATATTAACCCATCAAAATAACGTTCTTATGATTGTAAAGTAACACATTTTAACCATACTGTGAGCTTATTAGTTGTTAGTAACTGTTCCACATTTCTCCATTTGTCCCACATTAAGAGAGTTGGAGTCTCTCATTTTGGAGATTGAAGGCTGAGAATGAAGCTATACAGTACCATCTGCAGCCACAAGTAATGTATGACTACCTATTGCTATATTACTGATATATTATCGATTGTGTCATGACCAGTAAAAAAAAAAAACAGACATTTACATGGATTTTGAAGGTGAAAGCCAAAACACATGAATTATACACTGATCTGACTGAATTTAATGAGCAGTAGATATTTCCTGCTTATGACTGCCTGACAAAGAAAAGGAATTTGAAAATGACGTCCTGACAAAAAGCTGCTTCCAGTCCTTGCAGATAAGAGACACTTAGTGTTGAATCGACATTCTATCTGATGTAAGAATTTATCTTTGAATACACTGCACAGTTTGTTAAATCAGGCTTTGCAACCTTTAGACCTACACACAAAAAATACATTACGATCATCTCTTCACAAGGGAAAGAGAGACATAAGACTGTCATTATTCTTCAGAGTGATACTTTTGCACTACATATATTTTCTTTATTTTTCTCTAAAAAAAAGAAAAGAATGGAGGAGATCACAGGTATGTGCCAGACGACTAATGAAATGGAAATTGACTTATTAGCTTTCACTTCATTGTTTCTTGTTTTTAGAAATAAATGTTATAAGTTAACTCTTTTGTGTTAATAAACACTATAATCTTGATAAATTCCAGATACCGCATACTGTCTTCAAGCAATAACAATGTGCTGGCTGCTTACCAGTACAGTAGACAGTCGATAATCCAAACTAATTGGGACCTATGGTAGTTCGGATAATCAAACTGTTCAGATAATCAAACATTTAATTGAACCGGCTAAAAACATCTAAAATCTTGTTTTTTTCTGCACACAGTCATACACTTTTCAACCATTTGGTGATTCCAGTGGACAATAAAGAATATTTTTCACACACGAGCTGGCTACAAGTTCAAAAAACATGCTCAACCAAATACATATAATGTTTACATATTCAGACTTTATGATTTTTCCTACTCAAAAACTTTGGAAAGCTGGTTCTGATAACTGACTTTTCTGATAATCGATGCTCAGATATTCGACTACAGACTTTGTTTAGCTAACATGAAAACATTTTTTTTAGATTCTTAGTGCCTGACAAGGAAAATATTGATTTGAATCTATACATACATGTTTGTTCAGATATATGGGAATTTTGCATTGAAATTTGAAGTTTAGAAGTTTTAGGATTATACAAAGTGCACTGCAGAAATAATACTGCACTTTGAGATTTCAAGTAACATGTTTTGGTGACAGATTTAATTACTTTTCATTGACAGAGAAAGCACTTTTTTGGCAGATTTAATGTTTGAATTAGACAAGCTCATATGTTCTTACAAGGATGTTGATTGAATATATAATTTGTAACTTATCCATGAGATCTCATTTCACTGGGACTTCAAAGGTAGCTGCACAGTGATCGACAAGCTGATTTGAACTCTCACTGTATGAAAACAGAAACTGTGAAAAAAAGTCTGAAACTGTTAGTTTGGGTAAAATTCAGTCACTGACTAGTAATTACACTGCCTGGATACCAAACAAAGAAGAAATTTAGAGAACCTAAGATAAAATCAGCCAGAAAAAGAGAAGAAAAGTGAAAACTCCAGCTGGAAATAATGCTGCAACTGTTCAGCAAAAAAAAAAAAAAAAACAGTTAATGTTTCACTTTTTGTACAGGAAATGGCTTCCATTGATTTAAAGGAAAAAATAATCAAATGTCCTCAGAGGTGTTTAAAATAATTAAAACACTGAATGACCATATCAACTCAAAAAAACGCTGGAAAAAAATAAGAAGAAGCTTTAACTAGCTATTCACATGAACTAATAAAACTGTGCAAATCAGAGGCTAAAATGAAGAACAGGCTGACTGAGTATGAAGCTTCTCAAGAAGAGGTATTTCAAAACTAGTAGAACTAGAAGAAAGAACATGCAGAGAAAACCTTAGATTTTCTGATGTACCAGAGAAAAATTGAAGAAACAGTTTGTATCAATTTTATTAAAGTACAAATAAACAACCAGACTGACATTCCACTGCAGGATTTGTTAATAGAAGGAACACATCATGTGTATGCTCCAAGCCTGGCCATGTGAAAGCAGCCAAATGTATATTAGTAAAGATGCAGTCATACCAGTAGAAAGAGTTACTACAGACAAAACTGTGACAGAAAAGAAAATTATAAAAAATTAGAGAGAACAGAGTGTTTAGGGAAAATGAACATTCACTGTGCACCAGGAAGAAGACAAGCAAGTTTATCCCAGAAATCAAAGAATGTCTAGATGCAGGTGTGAGATTCAAGCTACTGTATTGATCTGGTTTCATAATATTTTTCCCAAAAGTTAAAAGATGCTTTTGATGCAGAACAGGCTAAGGAGGAAATAAGATAGTTTATTCAACAAAGAGTGTGCCAGCAAGCAGAAGAGGACTCTGCTTCTTATCCATCTAACAGCAAAGCTCATAGATACTCTTTGCCAGTGATTTTTTTTCCAGTGTTCCAAAGGAAAGTGTTTGACAGACATAAAATAGCATAGGATCTGACTAGGTGGCTCAGGAGTACCTTGGACGTGAACAAATTGACTGGTGCTGGAAGTTTGAGATGATCAGGAAGAAGACCAGAAACACTGAAATTATTGAATACATGGATGACTATAAAGTATCAACCCCACTAGATATATGCATCAACATATAAAATATGACTTTGCAGGAAAACGTGGTTGAGAAAGACTGGAATTTTGTAGACTTTGTTAAACTTGTGGAAGAACTTTAAAGTATATGCCCTACTTCATGTTATTAATGCTTAGAAGGACACTGAAAGAAATGAAGAAGTAGCTGTAAGAAAAACAATTTTTGTTCTTTTTAATGTTTGTATAAAAATCAAAACTGTGTATTATATTGTAAAGTAGTTTTTTATAGTGTACAGTCTAAGGCGTTTTTGTGTATTGGGGGAGTCTTATCAATGACTGCTGTATATATTAAAGATGTTAAGACAATCACATATTTTTTTTAGTTGTGAGATGTACAGACCTTACACTGTAACAAGAAAAAGGCTGCTCAGATGCAAGTTAAAGTTGTTATAATGTTGTGATTATGGACTGATGGGGGAAGTCGTAAAAGTGTGTTGAGATATGTAGAATTAAGATAGTAATTTTCCCTATTTTTACTGGGGTAGATATCAAGACTAATATCACTGTTACAAGATATAGATTTTTTAAAGCAAATGGGCTTGAAAAATAAGAGAAAATGATGAATGACATGGACAATGGTAAGTTTCTTACATCTGCTTTATCTTCCTATTAGCCAATGCTCTCAGTGGGATACAAGCCAGCTACTGGTGCAGGCAGTTGGCCAGGGAAGTCTGTGCATTTTGTTCTGAGTGAAATTTCTAAAGATTCCTTCATGCATTTGCAAAGTAGTTAGATGTTTTTACTTGGAGATGAACTGTCTGCAGGTACAACCATTTAAACTTGAGAGTTCTGAGCATTCTTTGCTGAAATAAATGTAACATTTAAACATATGGGGGAAGCAGTTCATTGAAAACATGTTTGAAACTGTGGGAAGTGAATAAGAATAAGAATAAGTAGCCTCCTCATCAGTCTTGATACTTTAACTCATTAATACCTATGTGGGGTTGAATATCATATGCTTAGCAGCCTAAACACAGTTTGTATTCCTGAGCATTTTCTGAAAAAAAGATTAAAAAGGATTAGCTAGATAAATGTAAATATCTTGTGAACATAAAAGCTATAAAAACTGCACAAATAGCAATGTTATCAGTAAGAGTTATTCTTTATAGTGATAATAGTCAATGCATTCATAGTCTTTCCATAAATACTATAATATATTTTAGAGAATGGACTACCTGTACATCTGCACCCTAATTGGAGAAAGCATGGGTGTTACTGTACATGTAATGCCTGCTGAAAAATGAGTGCATCACTTTACAGCAACATATTAAGCTGCTGTGAAGCTTTATTTCTAAAAAAAGTCAATGGCTGCCATTATTTTATGCTAGCTAAACAGCAGTTTACTGTTTAGTGAGTGTAAAATTAAAACAAAAAGTAAATACGTTAAAAAATGCAAAGGGTTCATGTGTGTAAATGATTGTATGTGTATGTTTCTGCCTGCTTGTAAGTGTGTGTGTGTGTGTGTGTGTGTGTGTGTGTGTGTGTGTGTGTGTGTGTGTGTGTGTGTGTGTGTGTGTGCGTGTGTGTGAAAGTATAATTGAGAGAGGAGAGACAGAGAGAAAGAGCACTAACTACAACAGGCAGTCCTTTGAAGGTATGAAACTCAGTGCAGGACATCATACCTCTTAACTTCTTAGTGCAAGAAATCTGGGCAAAGTCTAAAATAATGGGGACAAAGTACCAAAAATAGAAAGAAATTTTAAATATTACTCTTATAAACAGAGAAAGCATCTGATATAGTCATCTGGGATTTTATGAGTAAGGCAATGGAAGCATCTGCATTCAGTGATAGAACAACAGAGTTAATTAGGAGGATATATGAAGGGTGGGTGGGAGGTAAGCATTAAGGTGGGAGGATTCCTATTTGACAAGCTGTGTTTGCACAGAGGAACCAGGTAAGGGTGTCTTCTTTCCACTTTGCTATTTTCTTTATATTTATAACCATTGGCAAAGAAAATAAGGGACTCACAAATTCAAGGATATAACTGGTATGGTAAGCAAGAAAAAGTCAGCTTTATTTTCAGGTGCTATCATTTTGTACTTGAAAAATCCAGAAAGGGAAATGGTGCTCTAGAACATTTTGAGACAGTTTAAAGTCTGTTTTGGGTATAGAATTATCAAAGATATAATAAAGACTGTAGCAGTAAACTATGTATTCACGTATGGATTGGTTCAGCAATACCCATATTTATGAGGACCTAATAAGATGAAGTATTTAGGTGTATGGATTATAAAGGATTCAGTTACAGCAGCCATGGATAAGTAGAAAGAGACTACACAAAAATAATACAAAAACTGATAAAATGGAAGCTCTTAATCATGGATATAGACAGTAGGATATAGGCAGTGACATTTTTAGTCCATTTAGTTTTATATACAGGTCAGACATATATTTATGAACCAGAGGAGAAGTTGTGGATGATAATTAATAAAGAATTGAAGAAAGTTATTTGGGAGGGCAAGAGAGAAAGAGTTAAGTGGAATAAGTTGATCCTCCCTGTGATAAACCGAGATACTGCCAGCCCAGCTAGCTGGAATTTTGTAAATAATTATGTCACTTGAAAATATTAATATGATGTATATAGAAATGTGACACTGCTAGCCAAGCTAGCTAGAATTTTGTAAATAATCCTTTGTCATTTATGAATAGTAATATGATTTGTATGCTTGTCCTACAAATGTAAGAAAACTGTACGTTCTGTACTGAGCTTCAGGAATGTAACCACAGTGTACCCTGCTGGAAAACAGCAGAAAAGTGTATAAACTATATGCCTATGAAAATGTATGTTTTGATAGTAAGAAGATGGAACATACAGAGTTAACTTGCAAAACTCTAGAAAATAAGTTGACAAGTAAAGAGTTTTAACATTGTGTTTACCACAGCTAGAAGACTGAATGTCTGCAGCTAGAAATTCTTTCTATTGTCTAGAAACAGAAATAATTACAGGTTTCAAAGGTAAAAGTGTGTAACTGTTTTGCGACTTCCAGTTTCAGGCAAGCTTCTAAGAGATAAGTGTCAGCTTCTAAGAGATAAGTATTTTTCATAGAGACATGTTAAATTCTGTTGGTATTTGTTTAGCCTGGGAACTAGAGGCAGGTGTCAAATAGTGATTTCATCTAGCTAACCCAGCAGTAATGTGTATTAATAATTTAAGAACTATCTCAGAGAGAAAGTCTGTGCATTTTGTATCTTGTCTTGGATCTGAACACATCCATCTTCAGCACTTCTCATCTGTATTTGCCTGGCTCTCTAAGTGAGACTTAGATCATAGTATCTCTCTTAGATATAGATGGGAATATAGCAAGATTAGTTCTGTATTTATGAGACTGTCCTGCAATGTTGTTTTAAAATATTTCCTGTGATTCTGAACTCTATTGTCACTGTGTTGAGTTATTGAGTACTGTCTTGTGTTTTTATTATTTATTATTAAATATATTTAAACCTTTTAATTGTGGCTGGTTTGTGTAGAGATATTTAAGCTCATAGAGTACTTGCATATGTATCTGGTGATGCTGTACAGGCCACTGGGAGACTTCAGCCCAGCAACCACTACCACAAACTGCTCTTACTAGTGACACCTCTAGCGATCCAGTATTGCTTGTTTATGTTTGCTTTAATGATTCCAAAGCCATGGTACATATAAGCCATTCAATGATTTCATCTTAAAGTTTACATGCTGGACAATACAACTGCAATGATACTTAACATATGTCTCATGCAGCTAAATAGGTATTTGCATACTGGTTATGTTGTCATAATTTTCATATTTTTCTAAATATCTCAACACCAATTGTCTGGACTTGAATGAGAACTGTTTAGCTTTATTTGAAAGCTCTTGGGCAGTAAACAAAATGCTGTTGACACAATTTGAGTAGCTTGAGTGGTTTCAGAAGTACTGCAAGTCATTTAAAAACATAAAAAAATAATATTTACTGTTTATTCTGATTTCTAAAACTCATTTAAAGTCCTAGATTTCACAGTGAGACACACTGATGCACCACTCCCAGACTGTGTAAGAAGAGTGTCACAGTCAGTTGCTGACAGGTGCCACTTTTCACCACATCACACCTGCACTCAAGTTCCTGCATCACAAGTACACATATGACACAGTCATGCTGCACGTGGGTGTAAATGAGTTGAGACATACCTCCCTTGGTCATATGAAGAGGAACATGATAGAGTTCTTGGAATATGTGTATTTACCTAACTGTGAGCAACACCCTAATTTCTGCCATCAACAAGTATAATGCCAGAATATCCTCAAAATATTACTGACTTCAAAAACTGGATTAGCTGTTGGTGTCATTCAAAGGTTCTACAATATCTGTCTTGAAGGAAATGATAGACAGTCCTAACTGCTTTGCTAAGGATGGCCTACACTTATCTCTTCAAGGCTTTTATATATTGGCAAAATCTTTCTCTACCCCATAGTGTCTTTTTAGGCAATGTCAGTCTCCTAAAGCTTCCAATATAAAAAAAGAGAATCTGGATAACATAACGGTATTGCTGTCACTTCTAGGAGTCTTAACAAGAAAGACACTCCCTATAGGAACTCCTTACCCTAGAAAACATTGATATATGCATTGTCACAGAAACCTGGTTTAAGACCAGTGAGAAGGCTCCATCAGTGCAGGGTTTCAATGCATACCATATTTTCAGGCCCACCAAATTTGTTAAACAAGGTAATGCCCTGGAACTCACCTACTGTACATCCAAATGACTATTAGGAAAACCCATCATCATATCAAAGCTAACTAAAGAACCCCCCTCTGTCCCCATCAGCCCATACCTCCTAAATAACTAGTATGGAGTCTCTATGCACTAAACCAAGTACCATTCTCCTAGGGGGCTTCAACTATCCTTCCGTTAACTGGGACAGTTATACATCCTCAAACAGGCATGCCCAGAAATTTATGGATTTTATCAATACAAACTCTCTGAACTAGTCTGAACCCCAACCAGGAGTGATAAAATCCAGGATTTGGTCCTTACCAATATGAAACAACTTTTCTCTCCATCAGTTATCACTTAATTCCTGGTCAAACTGGGCCACAAATCTGTCTTCCATAAGAATGAAGCAGGATGTATCTTCCAGTACCCTGGTATTTAGAGATTATGCTAAGAATAATCTTTTAAAACTGAGTGATGACCTGGCCAAATTCAAAATCCCCTTCCAAACTCATGACCCTAGTGCTTATGCATAAACCTTTGTTGTCAAATTTTATGCAAATGTAAATAGCTGCATAGACACAGCTGTCCTTCCCTAAAGTAAATACAATGCAAAATTTAAGAATAAACTTTATGGTGTAACACAAATTTAAAAAGTCTCTATAGTAAAAGAAAACAGAAAAAAATCATTGCACACAAAAATAAACTTAACTCTCAATATGCTAAAATTGTGTTACTAAACTAAACAAGAAACTCTGTACCCTGAAATCAAATCAACCAAGGCTAGATATGAGGTAAAATAGTCACCCAAGTGAAGGATAACCAGAAATCCTTCTTTAACTATGTTAGAAACGTCAGAAAAAATGGGCAGCACTGCACAGAACTAATAGTAAATAATATCACATACTTGGACTCAGAGAACATAGCCTATCTGATAGCAAACTTCTTTAGCTCTAACTTTACCCCCTCTCCCCTCCTATATTGCTAGATCATACACCCACATTTACATCCCCTCAAACTTCCACAGAAGAAGTCCTCAAGATGCTATCCAAGGCCAAGAATACTACTTATATGGGGTTATATAATATACTGGATGGCCTACTGGTCAGCCTGAAACAGGAGCAGTCAGACCCTTTTCAGAAACTATTCAATATCAACATCCAAACAGGATTCATGCTAGTTGAATGGACGGCAGTAACAGTCATCCATCTGCACACAGGTGAGGTGTCAATAGACCAGTGTAATTACAGACACATAAGTCTGACCAGCCTCATCTGTAAGGCTGTGGAAAGGATCATTATGGAAATAATAAAAATGATATAGGCAACCTATAAAGCCTTGACTCATGCCATTTCAGGTTCATTATGAGCAGACCCTGCCTACTTAAACTGACCAACTTCTTTGGGAAGGTTATTAAAGGCAATGGATGAGGGCAAGTCAGTCCACACCATATATCTAAACCATACCAAGTTGGTTGACACCATCCCACACTCAGGTATAAGACTCTCCCAGCTGAGTGTAAATCCCTATGTAACTTGTTGGATAGCAAATTAGCTTGCAAATAAAACCCAAAAAAAATGAGGGTGGGTAGCTCTACCTCTTCCAAAAGACTTGTCACTAGTCGTGCACCCTAGGGTTCAGTCCTTGTGCCACAACTCTTGAAAGCAAATGTTAAAAGTTTATGATTGAGCAAGTTTGTAGATGAGTGTAAAATTGGTGACATCATAAATTCCCTGAGGACATCAAGATCCTCCAAGAGCACCTTCCCCAACAAAACATGGACTAAAACTAAATGTCAAGAAATGCATAACTGAATCCATCAGCAAGCATGACTTCTCTTGTAACTATCACATTGACTTCCCTCTGAAGGTTGATCCTGTAGCCAGGGATCAGGGGAACCTATGTTAATAATGAAGTGTCCTTTGATCACTATGTATACACTCTTTTAAGGAAGTCCTTTTCATCGCAAAGCTTATATCTAAAGGTATGGTGCCCAGGTCCAGAGATGTAATTATTCTACTGTACTCAGCTCTCATTAGTCAATCATTGAATGTAATGCTCCTTTTGTTATATACCTGTCCAAACACTTGTCACAACTGGAATGACCACAACAATTTCACACTAAAAAATCAAGTATAAATCATAAACACTATACAGACTATCTCAAAGCCTTGCCTCACTTCTTGGTATGGTCCAAGGTACTAAGAGGCGACCCTTGCCTTATCAGACCCTATGCTTGCAAATCAATTACACATTTAGAAGTCAGATAGTACTGTGAACACCCACTCAAGTGATCTCAATCTCTTTTGCAACATAAATAGGACATATTGGAGGGATATGTATTATGGAGAACAATGCTTCTATGGAACTGTCTTCCACTCCAAATAAAGTCAAGTACATCTCTTCCTCTATTCAAATGCAATTTGGACTACTAGATGGTAAACCATAAATTCAGCCCTGGTTTAGAATCCATGTCCATCATGGATTAGGGCAAGTAAATTTCCAAGCATATCTGTTTTGCCACTAATGGGTTACTCATACACAAACTATGAGGGAATGTAAGGCTAGGCATTTTATGATCCTCACAGATCCATAGCCTAGTGAGTATCTGTAAACCTATGAGCTCCAAATGAATGTGACCCCAATAAAGATTAGTTTGTGTTTAACAGTTTTCCCTTTACACTTCTTTACTACACTTATAGTTCCGGAGACATGGACTTTTGTTTTAAGTGTGAAGATATAACTTGATTTCATTAAAACGTCTCAGGATGCAGCTACTGGAAGCTAGAGTACAATCTTTAAGAGCTCTTCCAGACAGAATGAGTTAGTGTGTGGTAGAATGAAATGGTGCGGTAACATGCTTAGTGGAGGCATTGTCCTATCTATAATCCAGAGACTTAAAAAGATTGTTGAAATCAAAGGTCTGATGGTCACCATTACTAATGAAAAACAGGGGGAATTGAGAAACAAATAGCACAATGATGAAGGCAAAACTAAATGGCATGCAGTGGGGGTAATTGAAAGACCACCCTAGTGCAATCTCACGGCTAGTATACTATGCAAATGAGTGCACAATGTAAGAGATCTGCCTTTACCTGGGTTAGCACTCTCCTAGCAATAACCATTGAAAGGAACAAATTCAGAAAACAGTCAGTTATCAATGCAGAAAAAACACATATTTATTTTTCCTTTTAAAAGAAAGTGTCAGATGCCAGACAGAGAAATAGAGATTCCATTTCATCCTGGGATTGACATTATTGGACTTCTGAAACAGACCATTTTATAATGTTTTGAGAGCATGTTTTCAGTTTTTTATCTGTCCATTATCCTTTGACTGGATACTAAAGCTTCAATTATTAGAATCGTGTAACTATTAATAACTGCTGATAGATGATTCTGGAACCATTTTCCCAACTGATTTAGTACAATCTAAGGATGGACAGTTTTTTCTTTTTTTATTAGATAAATTAATAAAAATGCATGTAAGAAATGTCAGCATTTATGGTAAAATTCCTAATAAACACTGCAATATGGAGTATAATTTTCTTTCTGATACCTAAAGTGCAGAATAAATATTATGACAGAATAAATCATTTAGAAATGTATGGCCTAGCTTTCAACTGCACGTTAAAAGAGTGAATACCGTATGTGGTTATAAGTCTGTGTCTGAGAGTAGATACATGTTATTTTGTTAAACTTTTGGATACATGACATAATCATAACAGATACATAATGCTTCAACAACAATATTTTATCTGCAAAATGACATACTAATGATAATTATCACGTAACACAGAAGGAGAATGCATTTTTTAACAATGGGGTAATTTGAATAAAAATGTTGGCAAAATATAGGCTTTGGTTTGAAGTGAATAGTATACACATAGCTTAAAATAATTTATGCATTTCTTTTTGCTGACATTTCAATTAAATATGGCACATCAAGTCTTTTATGCAATTGCACAGTTAAAAAACATATAATTTATTTGATTTGTACAATAGTTTGCATGGTGCTTAACCTTGTATAATTGTATTGACACTATAAGATAAGTCATGTCATCAGAGTATGTTTTTCCAAGCATTTCTGTTGATAGTTGAAAGCATGTTTTCTTTCTTCTTTCCTAAGAATGTTATTAAAGTTGTTTATCAAATAACTGGAATATTCTGTAAGTATCCATAATAAATAGAAATTTAAAAACAAACACAAAGCACACTTTTTCTTGTCTGGAAAACTCCATTAAAATGTGAATATATATATATATATATATATATATATATATATATATATATACACACACACACACACACACACACACACACACACACACACACACACACACACACACACACATATTCATTTTATTAATGTTTTCTACTCTAAATTCTACAGAATACTTTCTAAATTATCAAAGCAATAAAAACTGAAAATGAAGATCAGACTTTTCAATATATAACATTGCTGTTTAGTTATTTCATATTTACTATCTCACTAACGAGCAATGTTCCACCACAATAATGAGATGGAAATGTGTGACACTATTATAGTAAGGATGATGGTGGATTCAAATTACTGTAAACTATATGGCAGGGTAATTCAGAATCATATAGGTTCATGAGTTCATAGTTGTATACTAGTCTAATGACCATCTGGGGCCTTTATAAGCCTAGCTGTGCAACCCAGATGTATCTCATTTTGTGCTTAGAGGTTATTTTAAGTGGTGTATGTTAGGGCATGATTTAACAGCTGCCTCTCCACATAGGTGTTGGAATGGGGTGAATTTCCAATTTCCAATCTACTGGGCCAGGATGCATTTGTATAGGATTAGGGAAGGGCTCTGCTTCACATGTATAGGAAACAGAGTACAGAGATAGGGCTTTGAGGTGATTTGCATAAGATATTGTGTTTACTCTCTGCATTCGTTTTGTGAGGAACCTCTTTGGACATCCCAGTTATTACATGTGCCTAGTCTGGTAAATACCGAATGGGATATTTATACTCAGTGATGGGTCTGATGATGGCTGAGTACTGGGGCATGATGACTTCCCTGGGCCTAGATCTCATGCCTTTACTTATAAAATGAGTGACACAGAATAATTTTCTTACAACTTTAGATACATGTTGGTTGAAAGCCAAGTTACTATCTACACAAGTCTACAAATCCCCGACTACTTTGTCTACTTTTAGGGGGTGTTTTATCAATGAGGTAGTTTCTCTGGGTGGCCAACTTTCCAATAGGTAGTATTATGCATTTCTTGGCATTAGCTTTCAAGCTGCGACATTGGCACCAATCATGCATCTGTGTTTGAACTTCCTGTAAGATGTTAGTATCTTGGGGGTGGGGTTCTTTGATTGCTCCTAGCTTGCAATCAGCTGCATACTTGGCATGCCAGAGGCCCTTAACTTTGGCCATGACTTCCAAAAAATAGAGGCCAAAGAGGAGTGGACCCAGCACAGAGCCCTGGGGGACTCCACTGGTGAATGGCCTCTTTGTGGAGGTGTTTTCTCCAATCCTAACTTCCTGGGTCCTGTCTGTGAACCAGCTGGCTATCCAGCAAGTTAAATAGGGGTTTATGCCTAATTTTATGAGTTTGTCTACAGTGCCTGAGTAGGGTTTTGTATCAGATTCAGTAGGCATGACCTGTCTTTGGCAAAACCAAATTGGATTGACTTCAGTGTCTGAAGATTTCCTATTTCATTGTTAATCACTTCTATGATAATTCTTTCCATGGCTTTGCATATGAGACTAATGGGATCTGTTGATAGTCCACCCTTGTGCAGAGGGATGACCATTGCAGTTTTCCATTCTCATGGTATGAAGCCTCTGCAGAGACTATGGTTAACTAGTGACACCAGTGGCCCTGATAGGTTATATTTCAGGCTACTTACGAAGCATCCTGGGATATTGTCAGGGCCCATAAAAGCTGTTTTCTTGGACTTAGAGAGTGCATCTAAGATCTGCTCCCTACTGATAGTTTGAGGGATTATGTTAGATGGTATTTCTTTGGGGTGGCTGGGGGTGAGAAGGTAATAAAGCTGAAGCTGAATTTGTCAACCAGAAGATTTGCTATGTCTGTCTGTTCTGTGAACATGGCTGTGTTTACAAATACTTCAGCACACTGTTGCGCACTGCCTTTGGGGTTTTGGACATAGCAAAAGAAGGACTTATGGATGTCCTTGGCCTGGGACGCTATGTTTACCTCAAAATTTGATTTGTCGGACTTAGTCCTCTTAGTTGTCTATTCAGTTTTATGAGCACATTTTTTTGGTGTTACACTTTCTAATTTTAGGTATGACTTTGTGTCTGTTATTGTACAACTAGTTTAATTTTGGATTCCACTAGGGAGGTTTGTTTTTTGAGTTATTTTTAGGCTTACTTCTGGTAAGCACAGCAGCCTCTATGCAGTGATTACCATTTTCTATAGAACTTCTGTCAGTAATTCTGCATAGGCTGCTGTGTTATCTGGATTTGGAGGTGATTTAAATTTTCACAGCCTTATCATATAATAAAATATAGTTTGCATTGAAGTACTTTCTAACTGTTACTGGTTTGCTGAGGTTACATAATTCATTCTTATTTTGAAGAAGACTGCTTTTATGGTCTAACCTTACCAGGATGGACACAGCACTTTTGCAGCATTCTCCCTTATTTGTGAGTACCAGTTCTGATATGCTTGTACCTCTAGTAGTTGTATGCCCTAACTGGTCCAGGGTGTTTGTGTTTACAAAGTCTGGCAATTCCTGCACTTGCAAATTTGGGGTTGTGTAGGATTCACAATTTATAGACGGATAATTAAAGTCCCTTATGAGTATGGTATTTGTTTGAATGGTGAGTTTCTCTAATATGTCTAAGTATGAGCAATGGGATTCATGGAACATAGAGGGCCACCCATAGCTTTCTAGGATGTGACATAGTATGGTATGGTATTTTCTGGATGCTAATCTGGATGTGGAGGAACTCCAGTGCATTATCCTGTTTAACCATCCTAGAGGTATGCTTGGTATTGATATATATCAAGGCAACTCCACATTTAGACTTTCAAGATGGCTGCAAACTGATCAACAACATAACTTTAGCTGTCCTAGTGTGAAAAAAGAAACTGAGAAAAAGGAGTGCCATTGAAAATGTTTTTGGCAAAATTCACTTACTGGTTAGTAAATAACTGCCTGGATGCCAGCATTGAAGAAATCTGGAAATAGTATTTATAAAAAGTTGAACTGCCACAGTAGAAGGAAAATTCTTTAATGCAAGGACAAAGTGAGTGCTTTCATGACCTTCCAGATCACTTTATCAGACTTGATAAAACATCCCATGCTTTCCTTGAGATATATATATATATATATATATATATATATATATATATATATATAAATACTTTCAAAGTGACCAATCAGTTAAGACAAACAATTAAATATTTATATCAGAGTCAGTTAATTTAAAAAAAGTAGAAAAAAACATAAATAGACATAAAACTGTTAAAAACAGTATGCAAGTTCAAATGTGAATGCCTATAGAACAACGTAGAAGGGAATTAGTCCTATAGAACCATGTAAAAGGGAATTAGTATTTTTGTCTTTCTCTAAGAAATCTGGAAAACCTGAAAGAAAATCAACCAGAAAAGGTGATGAGAAAAACCTGTCTGGGAAGGATTTTGCAGCTGTTTAGCTAAAAGCAGTTCAAGCTTCAGCTTTGGTTTAAGAGATGGCTTCCTGTAATTTAGAGGAAATCTGGAACAAATGTACTCAGAGGTGATTAAAATAAATGAAACATTGAAGGAATATATCAATTTAAACAACAAAAGGCTGGAAAGAAATAGAAGAAGTGTCAACTAGTCATTCAGATGGACTGATAAAACTGCAAAAATCTGAGGTTGACATGAAGAAAAAGTTCTCTGAATATGTGGATTCTCAAGTAGAACTGTTTAAAAATAGTAGCATTAGAAGACAAAGTGCATGGAGAAAACTTGAGATTTTCTGCTATACTAGAGAAACTGGAAGGAACAGACTGTATTAATTTTACAAAAGCACAAATAAACAACTGAACTTGTGTTCCACAACAAAATTTGTTTCATGAAAGGGCATCTTGAGCGTATGCTCCAAACCTGTCCGTGAGAAAGCAGCCAAGACCTATATTAGTAAAGATGCAAGCATACCAGCAGAAGTGGTAAATCCTGACAAAATTGTGTCAGTAGGGCAAAGTATTAAAAATTGGACACAGCAGAGTGTTGTAGAAAATGAATATTCATCGTATACCAGGCAGAAAAGAAGTACATTTATCCCAACGATCAGGGAATATTAAGAAGCAGGTGTGAGATTCAAGCTGCTGCATCCAGTTATCTCCAAAGTGTTTTTTCCTGGAAGATCAAAGTCATTTTTATGCAAAATAGATTAAGGAGGAAATAGAAAAGTTTAGCCAGCAAAAAGTGAGTCAACAAGCCGAAGGAGACTCTGTTTCTCATTCTTTTGGAGGTAGAGTTCATAGAGATGCTTTGCCAGTGAAACCTTTTCCAATTTTCCAAAGGAAAATGCTTGAGAAACAGAAAAAAAGCACAGGAGTTGACAAGAAGTATCAGCAGTACATTGGACTTGAACCAGAGTCTGGTGTTGGAAGATGAAGATGAACATAAATAAGACCAGCAACTCTGAAATGAGTGAATAAATGGAAGACTATGAAGCATCTTATCACATTTGTGAAATATGGTTTTGCAAGAAAAAGTGGCTGAAAAACACTGGACTTTTGTTGACTTTGTTAAACTTGTGGGTGGACTGTAAAGTATATACCCCACTTTTTATCATTAATGTTTAGAAGGACACTAAAAGGGGAGAAATAACTGTAAGTAAAATTATTTTTGTTCCTATTACTATTTGTATAAAACATTCAATCACATAAGTTGCATATTATACACAGTAAAACAGTTTTGTGAACTGTGCAGTCACAGCTATTTTAAATGTGGGGAGTATTTTCAATGACTGTTGCGTGTGTTAAAGATTCTAAAGTAAACAAATATTTTTTAGTTGTTAAGAAATATAGGTTTTACAGTATAACAACAGAAAAAAGGCTGGACAAAACCAAGTTTAATGCTCTTATGCTATGATCGTGGGCTGCTGAATGGAGCTGTAAAAGTGCACTGACTATACTATATATAGAATTAGGATAATTTATCTTTTTATTTTACAAGGGTGAATGTCTAGATTACTACCTTTGGCCTAAGTTGTAAACAGGTGCTTTTGTAAGTCTGTAAGCTTTAAAAATAATACAACATTATGAAGGCCATAAAAATACTAAGCTTCTTACAACTGCAAAGATATTAGCTTGCTTATTTTTCACTAGACAATTTTCAGTGGATACGAGATGTATGCAGCTGAGGGCAGCTGTGCATTCTTTTCTGAGTGAAATTTATAAAGACTCATTGCTGAGTACATTTCCATGGAGACACACTGTCTGCAGTTACAAACAGTTAATTTTGAGAATTCTAAGTATTCTTTGCTGAGGGAAATGCAAAATTTAAAGGTACAATGGCAAGCAGTTTTCTCAAAAAACTAAGTTTGAAATTATGGTACGTGAGTAAGAGGTAACAACCTCCCTAGCAGCCTTAATATGTTAATGCAGTTAAGAGAACAGTGTACAATTTAGTCTTATTTAAAGATAGCCAGTGCACTTTTTCATAGGGCTAAATGTTAATGGTTTCTGAAAGCATACAAGCTGTTTTTCATATCTAGGAGGGGAAGAGAGATAAGAAAGGGGTTTCATTAAAACAAAAAAATCTTGAAAAATGTGACATAGGTTCAAATGGAGATGAGAATAAACAGCTGTACAAAAAATAAGTCTACCAGACATTAATATATATGCATGTAACACAAAAGCTGGAAATATACATTAAAAAACTGTCATGTGTAATAGATGGGAATAATAGCTTTTTATCATGATGGCTATGCTGTCCATATTATTCTGGAACGTGAATGGCTTTACACATACAGATAAAAAGGAAAGAATATTGAATTATATTAAGAAATGCAGAGTGCAAATAGCAATTCCGCAGGATACACATAAGAAATGATCATGTGAATTTAACAAAGAGAAGATTTTAGAATGGATATTCAGCAGAACATCAAGGGCAAAGGAAAAGGGAGAGTAATTATACTAACTGCTAGAGGTCTTTGGTAGTGATTGATGAGGGGAAAAAGACAAAAATAGCAGATTTGTGGTAGCATGGGGCCATTGGCAAGGGAGGAGGATTACAATGGCATGCATTTATATTCCACCGAAAACTGGTATAATGGAGCTTAAGAAAATTTGGGAAGAAATAATCAACTTTCACCAGAGAATATTATGTATAGGCGGGGACTGGAATTTGATTTGTAATAGCAAGGATGTATTAGGGGACCTAGAATGGACAATATAACAAAAGAGTGTCAATTTTTGAAGAAATTTATGAAAATATTTGGTAAGGAAAATATCAGTTCATTAGTAGGAATTTACATATTATTCCTCAGGGTACAATAACTGGACTAGACTAGATATAAATTATATTTCACAGAGACATGCACATTTAATTGACAGTTTTGATACACATCCAATAATGATTTCTGGTCGCACACCAATACAAACTAAGATAAAAACGCAGGGTAGTAAAGTAAAAATAAGACACGAAAATTTTCCCAACTATTTGTTAAAAAGAGAGGAATTTAAGGAATGGGTAGTGGAAATTATTCAGCATTATTATTGAAGATAGAAGTATCTTCAGATGATATAGCTAGTGACTGGGATAAAAGGAAAATGTAGTTTAAAATAAGGCTGAAATAAATGAAAGAGGGATATGGTTAAAAACTAATAGAATTACTTAGAGGGGAGGACAACAGTTTAAGTATTGCAGAATAAGGGAAATTTCACAGAATAAGAGGAAGAACAAATTCAGAGTGCTAAAGAGAAAAATAAAGGAGTATTTGGATAATATGGATGACTTTAGAAATATTGCAGTTAAGCAACTTGTTTTGATAACTCCAGAATAACAAAACTTTTAACACAACAACTTAGGCAACAGAATGTTGAAAGGGTTGTCACCAAACTTAGGAAACCTATAACAAGAAAATTAACCAGAGATCCTGTATACATTTTAGAGATCTTCCAGAAATGTTGTGAAAATCTGTATAAAGCAGAGAAATGTAGAAATCAAGAGAGAGTGCAAATGAAAATATGTGTAGAAGATTTAATTATGCAAGGGTTAGAAACAGATAAAGCTCAAAAACTAAGAGTTAATATAGGAGGTGATGAGATAAAAACAGTAATATATAATCAATCTTCAGGACAGTCTCCAGAAACAGATGATATTCCTGTGGAAGACTGGAAATTAGGAGGGAAGAAAGAGATAAAGATCTAGAAGATTTTGTTTAACAATATTTTAAAAGAAAGGGAAGCACCAACATCTTGGAAGAAATCTGTGGTAGCTGTGTTACCTAAATATGACAAAGATCCTTCAGACCCAGCTTCATACAGACCCATCTGTAAAGGCTGCCAGCCCAGCTAGCTATACTTTTGTAAATAATTCTGTGTCATTTGGGAATACTAATATAATCCATAGGCTTGTCTTACAAATGTAAGAGAACTATATGTTATGCATGTGTTAAACTGTATGTTCTGTGCTGAGATTAAAAAATATAACCACAGTGCACCCTGCTGGAAAGGAGAAAAAATGTGTGTAAATTATATGCCTGTGCAAATGTATGTTTTCATGGTAGAAGTTGGAACATACAGAGTTTACTTATTTTCTTAGAGTTTGCAAGTTAAGAGTTTTACGATGTGCTATAAAGTTAGTTTATCTCAGCTAAGAGACAGGATGTCTAGTGCTAGGGGTTTCTTTCTATTGTCTTGAGACAGAGATAATTACTAGGTTTCACATGTAAAGTGTATTTGTATTGTTTGGTGGTTTCCTAGCAGCTGCACATCTGAAACATAAGTATTTTTAACAGAGACATGTTAAATTCTGTTGGTATCTGTTTACCCTGGGAAGTAAAGACAGGTGTCAAATATTGATATCATGTAGCTAACCCAGCAGTAATGTATACTATTAATTTAAGAATTATCTCGGAGAGAAAGTCTGGGCATTTTATATTTTTCTTTGGATCTGAAAACATTCCATTCACCAGCACTTGTCTTGCTCTGTAAGTAAGTTATATAGGTACAGTGATTTATCTTAGAGATCAATAGAAATACAGTAAGATTAGTCTAGATGTTTTCTGTATTTATGTGAGGCTGTCCTGCAATGTTGTTTTAAAGTATTTCCTGTGATTCTGAACTCTGTTGTCACTGTGTTGAGTTACTGAGTATTGTCTTATGCTTTTATTATTTATTATTAAATATATTTAAACATTTTAATTGTGGATGGCTTTGTTCAGATATATTTAAGCTCTTAGAGTACTTGCAAATGTATTTGGTGATACTGTATAGGCCACTCTTGAATAGCCTTAAAAGTTCTGGTCACACTTACCATTTGGATAATAGTAGCATTACACAGTAAGATTGGGCACGCTTTAGTAAGGGCCTTTATAGTAGCTGATAAGAGTGGTTGGTGGCTGGTACTACCTTATAGTCTGGGCAGAAGGGGGTGCATAACTAGTGAACCTGTGCCAGCCTTCCCAAGGAATGCCTGTGTGTTTGTATATAAATCAAATCTCAAAGTGTGTATACGTGTGTGTGTGTGTGTGTGTGTGTGTGTGTGTGTGTGTGTGTGTGTGTGTGTGTCAGCTACTTAAGCAGGGACTTGAAGCACTGGCTGGACAGAGAGGGTGCTAGAGATTTTGAGTTGACCACTCGGCTGAGATCTTAACCCTATCGCTGTGCCAGTGGGGAGTATTATTGGAGATCTGGAGAGAGAGGGAAAAAACAGCCCCAGACTGACTATGAGCTCTGTATGCTCTTCAGGGAAATTGTACTTTACTGTGTGTGTACCTATTATTCTCCCAATGTGCATGTCCCTCACTGGTGTTAGTGGTGAGGACTGAGGCTCCTGGATTACTGGGCCAGTGCACGGACATCACACCATTTCAATTTTAAACCATGATTATAAAGTGTTTATGTCTATACTAGCTAAAAGAATGGCAAAGGTGTTGATAAAATTGATGGATATGGATCAGTGTGGTTTTGTAGAAAAAAGACAAAAATTTGATAACATTGACAGAACAATGATAATTCAGGGGAATGCAGAATGTAAGAAAACACCTCTGTTGTTGGTGAGTCTTGATATAGAGAAAGCATTTGAAAGAGTAAGGTGGGATTTTATGAGTAAGGGCACTGTTAGCATTTGTATCCCCTGTATCTATACAATAATAAGGTCAATTAGAATGATATACAAAGGATAGGAGGCAAGAAATAAAGTGGGAGGGTTCCTCTCAAATAAGCTGTGTTTGAACAGAGGAATCAGACAGGGTGCCCTCTTTCCCCGTTGTTATTTGCTTTATATTTAGAGCAATTGAAAAATAAATAAGGTACTCAGAAATACAAGGATATAACTGGTATGGTAATCAAAAAAGTTGGCTTTATTTACAGATGATAATTTTTTCGTACCTGATAAAGCCAGAAAAGAACATTTCAGTGTTGTGGACCATTTTGAGACAGTTATAAGTCTTTTCAGAATATAAATGAATGAAGATAAAACAAAGACTACAGCAATAAATTATGTACCCACACATGAATTGCTTCATCAATGCACATATTTATTGGACCATGATAAGATAAAATATTTAGAAGTATGAATTAAAAAGGCCTCTTGTTATGGCAGCTAAGGATATGTGGGAAGAGACTAAGCAAAATATAATACAAAGATTGAGAAAATGAAAACTCTTATTTATGGATATGGATTGTAAGACAAAAGCAGTGAAAATGTTTTAGTCCCTTTTGTCTTGTGTATGGGCCAGACATACTTTTATCAACCCGAGAAGTTGTGGACAATAATTAATACAGAACTGAAGGAATTTACCTTTAAGGGATATATATATATATATATATATATATGTTTCTGTATATACACACATATATATGGTTACACTTCAAAACATCTAAAACTCATAACATCTAAATTCAAAACACCGAAACCACAACATCTAAAACCCAAAACATCTAAAACTCATAACATCGAATTTCATAACATATGAAAAATGTATAATATGGAATTGTGTATCATGAAATGTGTAAATGTCATAGTTTAGTCTGTTATTCTTCTGGTATCTGGATGTTGTAGTTTTTATTTATATAGTTTTTATTTATATAGTGTAGGAATTTATACTATTTATATAGTTTTTATTTATATAGTGTAGGAATTTATACTATTTATATAGTGTTTATTTCGCCACTCTGTATGTGTTTTTTAGGCCATACAGGTAAGTGATATAGACATTATGTGTACATTCTTTATGGTGATTGCGATACAGTGGGGTTAGGAAATTAACTTTTTCCCACTGTAGTGTGATCTCAGAGTTAATATATTTAATTTCCGGGGGGTGTGGGTGTGCAGGGGGGCTTGTCCCCTTTAGAAACATAGTAAAAAGTGTGTTTGTTAGTTTGGTGTTGTTATAGGTTGAGGGGATGTTATTTTCATGTGATTTGTAGTGTTCGATGTTGTGATGCAAAGATTCGATGTTATGGGTTTTAGATGTTGTGGTCTCGATGTTTTGAATTTAGATGTTATGAGTTTTAGATGTTTTGAAGTGTAACTATATATATATATATATATATATATATATAAACTATCAAAATTATGAAATCACGTAACTGTTGTTCATAAGGTTGAGGGTAAAGATGCAAATAGGCAAAATTGTGAACGGAAATCCTGTCAACTCTGAAATGTTGACATGTAGCTTGTGTTCAAGTTTATGAGAGCCACTGTTATGAATTAGATCTCACTACAGTGGGGATCGGGAAAATTACCCTTTTCCTCATTGTAGTGCGATCTCGGAGTCAGAATATATAATTATCAAGGGATGTGGGGGGTGCAGAGGGGCTTGCCCCCTGAAAAACATTATAAATGTGTATACTTGGATAATGGTGTTTTTTTTTGAGATGGTGAGTGGCCCTGTAACTGTTGAATGTAGATTTGTGCCTTCCAAACAGATCGACATTCTGAGCAGTCAACTTGCCAGTTTCCATTATTCCGGTTCGGCTTTCATAATTTTGATAGTAAACCTATGTATATATATATATATTTAAGTGGAAAAATGTTAGAATGGTTTGTTTTTTGTTAATATATGTTCGCCTATGCCTTAGGTAATAAATGTGTTTAAAAAAGACAACTCCACCTTTAGTCCTTGTTTGTGCAGTTTTTGGTCTACGTGTGGAAGGCACTGAAGCCATGCACTGCTGAGTTACATTCTGCAGCTTTAAAGCATGTCTTGGTAACTACACAGATGTCCACATTCTCCAAGGTGAGGAGAGCTTTTAGGGAGTGGATCTTCTTGTTTAGACTTTTAGCATTGAGCAGTAGTACCCTTAGATTTCCTTAAGTAGATTTTGTTATGTTGTAAGGTTTGTCAATTTGGCATTGCCTAAAAAGGCTCTATGGGCAGGACAATGTTTTAGCCAATATTCAAATGCCTAGAGGGTATAGGTGCAGACCATCCTTGGCAAAGCAATGTGGTCTGTTAACCACATCTTCCCACTCTGACAAATATTGTATCCCCCAGAATGATACCAAAAACTAAGCCAATTATTAAAGTCAGTCATCTTCTGTTCATATTTTGGCATCATCTTTGGTGAAGGTAAAATGCCGCTCAGTGCTTGACACATACCAGCTTGTGACGTGTAGTCTGAGAGCTCCATAATGTCTCTCTTCATATAGTCTAGGGAGGTACATCTCAGGTCATTTACACCTGCATGACCTATGGTTGAATCTCACTAGTACTTTTAGTACAATGACTTGTATGCATGCATAACTTGGCAGATCCTAGCCCCTTATTTCTTAAGGCTCTTTTTTCAGCCTGGTGAGTGGGGGATCAATATTTATACAATGGAGTCCCCTGTGACTAGAGTCCTGGGTAGTGTCTTGGCTTGCCTTATTGGCTTGTAGTCGAGGCTCCACTGGGTATGGCTGTATATGCATTGTTAGGTGTTGTTTCTGTTGAGTGTGTTCAGGTTTGCTGAGGACAATTTTTGCAGGTGGAATGTCTTGGAGGTCTGTGGGATTTGGGAAGAGTACATTTAAATGCCTCAGCATAAGTAGGTCTATGCATGGGGTGCATGTGTGTTTCTGAAAACCAGATTATTATGAATGTTTGTATGGAAGAGTTTTGCCTCCAGATACATTTTGTACATACATCCCTCACATACTATATTTATTTCTTTTGAAGATGAAATGGTTGTCAGTGAACATTAGACAATTGTTACATTGTCTCAATATACCCATATCTACCAAACTGGCTGCAGAAAAATTGGTGCATAGCCACTATATCAGGTCCTTTATTGGGTGAGCTACAAGTGTGCAGTGCAAGACAGGTTAACAGTGGGCTGACTAAAGGTACTTTTGGGCCTAGAAACTAGACTAGACTATTGTTTGTTTGTTTCTTTCGGCTTTTCCCCGGTTAGGGGTCGCCACAGCAGAACTCTGGTCCGCTAATGATTGGCATTAGATTTTGACGTGCTGGCTTGCCAGGCCTAATGCACAACCTTCAATGAAGGAACGCCCATTCATGCATGTCGCCACACAGAAGACGCTCTAACTGAGAATTGAACGGGCAACGTCTAACTGTGAGGCGACAACGCTACTGCAGCACCACCACCGCAGCACAAGACTAGACTATATAATGCTAAATTCAAGGGGAAGTGTACCTCAATGCACAGAGTAGTTTCTCTATACTCACCAAGTTAATGGTACAGTTTCAGAGGTAGTTTATATGGAAATTTTTGTTTCTAGGTGTCTGTATCTATACAGGGTTCTACTAACCACCACTGCATGACAGATGGTGACTCAGAAACTGCCCAAATTTATACAGGCACCTAAAACACAAGAAATTGGCTTTTAAGTCTCCTAGCTAATAAAACAACTAAACTTACAGCATTATTATTTGTTTCCTACCTTAGATATTCACATCCATATTCTTAAATACTTCATCTTATCATGTCCATATAAATGTGGGCATTGCTGAAACAACTGATATATGGGTACAAAATTTACAGCTATAGCCTTTGTTTTGTTTTCATTAATTTTATATCCTAAAAAGACTTGAAACTGTCTCAAAGTGTTCCACAATATTGAAATGTCTTTTTCTGGATTTTTTAGGTACAAAATAATATCATCTGCAAATGAAGCCAACTTTTCTTGATTACCATGTTATATCCTTGAATTTCTGAGTAATTTATTTTCTTTGCGAATGGCTCTAAATATAAAGCAAATAACTAAGAAGAAAGAGGACACCCCTGCCTGATTCCTGTTTCTTCTGACACAACTTATCATAGAGGAACCCTTCCACTTTAATTCTTGCCTCTAATCCTTCATATATCCTCCTAAATAACATTATTGTATCAGGGAATGCAAATGTTTCCATTGACTTTCTCATAAGAATGCTTCTCTGCATTAAAGAAGACCAACCACTGCAGTATTTTCTTATATTCTGTTTCCCCCTGGATCAGCATTGTTCTATTAACATTATCAAATGTTTGTGTTCCCTTCTCAAAACTACATTGATCCATATCTATCAATTTTGGCATCACCTTTGCCATTATTTTAGCTAGTATAGACATAAACACTTTATAATAATGGTTTAAAACTGAAATGGATCTGATAGTTTTTTACTGTGTTTAGTTAACACAGCCACCACAGTTTTTTCTAAGATGTTGGTGAGCCCCTCTTTTAAAATATTGTTAAACAAAACCTTTGAGATCTTTATCAATTTCTTCCTTCCGAATTTTCAAACTTACACAGGAATACCATCTGTTCTTGAAAACTTTCCTACAGATTGATTATGCATCACCATTTTATCTCAACTCCTCCTAGCTTAACTATTAATTGTTGAGCCTCATCTACCTCTGACCTTGGTATACTTAAGTCTTACGTAAATATTTCCATTTGTGCTCCTTTTTGATTTCCAAATTTCTCTGCTTTATACAAATTTTCATTAAATTTCCAAAATATCTCTAATACCTCTGCAGGTTCTCTGGTGTTTTTTCTTGTTATAGGGTCCCTAAGTTTGGCAACAACTCTTTCTACTTTATTTTGTGTAAGTCATTGTGCTAAAGGCTTTTGTGCTCTGGAGTTATTATCAAAATAGTTGATTAAGGACGTCTGAGATGGCTGCACATTGATCAACAGTTTTACTTCAGCACTCCTACTATGAAAACAGAACTAAGAGACAACAGCCAGTGATATTGTAAGCTTGAGAAAAATTCACCTACTGGCTAGTAAGTACACTGCCTGGATGACTGCAGAAAAAGAGGAAACTAAGAGAGCCTGAAAGAAAATCAACTAGAAAAGGTGAAGAGAAAACACACAGACTGGGAAGAATCATGCAGCTGTTCAGGAAAAAGCAGTCCATGCTCCAGTTTTGGTGCAAGGCATAGCATCCAATAATCTAAAGTAAAACATAAATCAAATGTGCTCAGAGATTGCTCAAGAAGAGAAATTTCAAAAATTGTAGAGTTAGAGGACAGATCATGCAGGGAATATCTGAGATTTCTGCTACACCAGAGAAACTAGAAGGAACAGACTACATTAATTTTATGAAAGTACATGTAAGCAACTGGACTGGTATTCCACAGCATGACCTGTTAATCAAAAGGGTAAAGCATGTATATGCTCCAAATCTGACCATGAGAAACCAGCCAAGACCTTCATTAGTAAAGATGCAAACCTACCAGCAGAAAGAGTTGATCCTGACAAAACTGTGGCAAAAGGGCAAAGTACTAAAAGTTGGGGACAATAGAACATTTGTGGAAAATGATTATTCACTGTACAACAGGCAGTAGAGAAACAAATTTATTCCAGTAACCAGGGAATGTCAGGAGGCAGATGTGAAATTCAAGCTGCTGTATCCATCTGTCTTCATATTTTTTTCCTAGAGGATCAAAGTCTTTTTTTATGTATAACAGGTTAAGGAGGAATTGTTAAAGTTTGTCCAACAAAAAATGACCCATCAAACAGAAAAGGACTCTGCTTCTCATTCTTCTGATAATAAAGCACATGCAGAGAATTTGCCAGTGAAACCCTTTTCACTGTTCCAAAGGAAAATGCTTCAGAAAGATAGAAAAGCAGAGGAGTTGACCAGAAGAATCAGGAGTCTTGTGGAACTGAACTGGAATCTGGAGTTGGGAAATGGAGATGAACAGGAAGGAGACCAACAGCATGGAAATTAGTGAATAAATGTGAGACTGCAAAGCATCAATCTCATTTGTGAAAAATGGACATATAAGAATAAGTGGAAAGAGTGGACTTTTGTTGACTTTGTCAAACGTGAGGAACTGAAAGTCCTAAGTCATAAGCCTGACCAGGACTAGCCTCATATGCAAAGCCATGGAAAGACTTAGCATGGAATTAATCAATCAGGACATGGGAACTTGCAAATACTAGCCCATCACAGATTGGATTTGTTAGGGCAGGTCATGGTTACTCAACCTGATGAATTTTTTTGAAAAGATCACCAAAGCAATGGATGAAGGTAAAATAGTAAAAACCACATATCTTGACCCAGTCAAAGCTTTTTATACAATTCCCCACTCAGGCACACTAGAAAAGCTAAATAAACCTCTATGTCACCCACTGGATTGCCAACTGGCTCACATACTATACAGGATGCAGATAATTAAAATATGGGGAAGTTTATTCCACAAAGAGACTAGTCAGAAGTCAAGTTCCCCAGGGTTCTGTGCTGGGACCGCTCCTGTTTGCCATCTACTATGCTGAAGTAAAAGTCAATACCAAAGGGCTCTGTCTGACTAAGTTTGCAGATGTCTGCAAGCTAGAAGCAGCCACTGAAACCTCAAATGACTTAACCATCCAACAGGAAGGTTTGCCATAAATAAATAACTGGTGTCAAAATCATGGTCTGAAACTAAATATCAGAAAATGTATTATTGTATCCTTTGGGAAGTCTTCCACCTCAGGGAACTATCACAATGACAATACACCTCTAAAAGCTGGCCTAGTTGTACAGGATTTGGGAACTTATGTGGACAGCGGCCTAACATTTGACCAACACGTGTCTATTGTTCAAGCAAACACCGCCAACTCCGGAAACTAGGATGCCAGCACAATCCACTATCAGAGTATTTCCACTGAGTCAAGACGACCAAACTCAATTAAAATAAATAAAGAAATTTTTAAGAAATGTTATTAAGCTGTAACCCAAAGCTTTTCATTGGCGCCTTGCACCAACTTCATCAGATAAATAAAACAAATACATTTGCGCCATTACAGCTGTCCTAAAATATTTAAACAGATAAAAACATGCCCCCTATCAGCTGGTGAAGTTTTTAAAGGTACCATTGTATAAAACCAAATGTTACCTAAAATACAGTAAACAAATCATCATAAGAGTACACTTGTGCATATCGGACTTGTGAAAACTAAAATCCGATACTATAGGCTGAACTATAAACTAAATTGTTGACAATAAACATAATATACTCAATAAAATATGTTTAAAACATATTATGATCAATGTGAATAATGTGAATAAATGTACAAATGTATAATGTATAACAAGTTCCCGATCTCGGACTTTTTAAAAAAAAAAACAGGGAGGATTGTGATAACTGCATAAGAACACTGACAACCCAAATGTACAAAGTCGGTACATTGAGAGTTTACATTATGCATACCTGTAAAGTTAGGGACATAGATGTCTCAATCTCACATACTAGTTAAATAACCCATAAATAATAAATCAAAACGATATTACACAACAGTTATCGTAAATGTAAACAAAAACTTTTTCGACAAAACTCCATCAAATTCTATGATAGAATTCTACATAACTATCAAAAATTATAATGATAATAATAATAATAATAAAATAAAATAAAATAAAATAAATATGAATATATATAAATGTGAATTGAAAATCTATATATGATGATCTGTATATAAAATTTCTATTGTAAATCTGTGTCAAAAATAAAAATAAGCAAACCTCTTCAGTTAAGCTTTCTTTATATAACCAAAAAATGTTTACATTATTAGAATACTGAAATACATTGCAACAAAATGGTTAAAATTGTAAACAAAAATAATATTAGACCAACAGGATTGTGAAGAATTATTAAACTTATCTTTTTTTAAATATGAAAACACAATTTAATTTAGTGTTGAATTGTTAATTAATAAAAGAAGATCAAGATCTCAAAATACCTAACAATAAATACATCAAAAAGACACCTTTCATCAGTAAACTCATCACCTCACTAAACTTCTAAGTTTGAGGAAACAACTGATGGATAGCGAGCTGTTAAGGCCAGGTGGGTGGTAGGCATCCAATCTCAACTGCCACATGAGTTCTCTACACTCCAGTCTAAGTGACTCGGGGCCCCCCGAGTTGCCAACAACCAGTTGGTCAATAATTAGGAATGTGAACTCGTGGCTTGGGTTGTCGTGAACGTGTGTGGCCAAGGCATTATCCATTTTCTTTCTCTTGATAGCATACAAATGCTCATACATTCTGTCCTGTAGTTTCCTATCTGTCTTGCCGATATAGAAACCAGGACAAGACGAACATTGAGCAAGGTATACTACTTGAGAACTGGCACAACTGAACTGTCCTCTGATTAGGAACTTCCTGTTTCTGATCGAAAAAGCTGTGCCCGCCTTCACAAATCTACAATATCTGCACACAATTCTTATCTGCACTATGAAAGTGACCATCTGATCCATCAGAAAAGAGCTATAGTCAAGGGCCAACTTGTTAGGGCTGCCAGGATGGTTTCAGATGACAGTGATTTCCCGGATGAGTGTGGGTTTATTTCCAATGTGTTCTTGTGCCAAGGTTATCCAGAAGCTTTGATTGGTGAGTTGTACTCCGAGGTCAGGAGCAAGAGGGATAATGGCCACTTTTCACCCATATTAGGCCGTTCTGCTTCTGAAGTAATCCCCCAACCAGTTCAACCTGAAATCCAGGATAGTTAGTTCAGGTCTAACCTAATTTTGTCTTTCAACTTAGATGCCAATGAAATAGTGGCTATAATCAAGAGGAATTGGTGTTTGTTATCATCTGAATTGCTCGAAGGGACAGGGTTCAACCAGTTTCCATGGGTAACATTTAGGAGAGGCCCTAACATTAAAGATATTTTGGAAACAAGACACCATTTTGCCACCTCACAATCTGGGATGTACAAATGTAATATGTGCAGATATTGTAGATTTGTGAAGGTGGGCACAGCTTTTTCGATCAGAAACAGGAAGTTCCTAATCAGAGGAACGGTTCAATTGTGCCAGTTCTTAAGTAGTATACCTTGCTCAATGTTTGTCTTGTCCTGGTTTCTATATCGGCAAGACAGATAGGAAACTACAGGACAGAATGTATGAGCATTTGTATGCTATCAAGAGAAAGAAAATGGATAATGCCTTGGCCACACATGTTCATGACAACCCAAGCCACGAGTTCACATTCCTAATTATTGACCAACTGGTTGTTGGCAACTCGGGTGGCCCCGAGTCACTTAGATTGGAGTGTAGAGAACTCATGTCGCAGTTGAGATTGGATGCCTACCACCCACCTGGCCTTAACAGCTCGCTATCCATCAGTTGTTTCCTCAAACTTAGAAGTTTAGTGAGGTGATGAGTTTACTGATGAAAGGTGTCTTTTTGGTGTATTTATTGTTAGGTATTTTGAGATCTTGATCTTCTTTTATTAATTAACAATTCAACACTAAATTAAATTGTGTTTTCATATTTAAAAAAAGATAAGTTTAATAATTCTCCACAATCCTGCCGGTCTAATATTATTTTTGTTTACAATTTTAACCATTTTGTTGCAATGTATTTCAGTATTCTAATAATGTAAACATTTTTTGGTTATATAAAGAAAGCTTAACTGAAGAGGTTTGCTTATTTTTATTTTTGACACAGATTTACAATAGAATTTTTATATACAGATCATCATATATAGATTTTCAATTCACATTTATATATATTCATATTTATTTTATTTTATTTTATTATTATCATTATCATTTTTGATAGTTATGTAGAATTCTATCATAGAATTTGATGGAGTTTTGTTGAAAAAGTTTTTGTTTACATTTACGATAACTGTTGTGTAATATCATTTTGATTTATTATTTATGGGTTATTTAACTATTATGGGAGATTGAGACATCTATGTCCCTAACTTTACAGGTATGCATAATGTAAACTCTCAATGTACCGACTTTGTACATTTGAGTTGTCAGTGTTCTTATGCAGTTATCACAATCCTCCCTGTTTTTTTAAATAGTCTGAGGTCAGGAACTTGTTATACATTATACATTTGTACATTTATTCACATTATTCACATTGATCATAATATGTTTTAAACATATTTTATTGAGTGTATATTATGTTTATTGTCAACAATTTAATTTATAGTTCAGCCTATAGTATCGGATTTTAGTTTTCACAAGTCCAATATGACAAGTGTACTCTTATGATGATTTGTTTATTGTATTTTAGGTAACATTTGGTTTTATACAATGGTACCTTTAAAAACTTTACCAGCTGATAGGGGGCGTGTTTTTATCTTTTTGAATAATTTAGGACAGCTGTAATGGTGCAAATGTATTTGTTTTATTTATCTGATGAAGTTGGTGCAAGGCACCAACGAAAAGCTTTGGGTTACAGCTTAATAAAATTTCTTAAAAATTTCTTTATTTATTTTAATTGAGTTTGGTCATCTTGACTCAGTGGAAATACTCCGATAGTGGATTGTGCTGGCATCCTGGTTTCCGGAGTTGGCAGTGTTTGCTTGAGTTTGTTTTTACGTTGTTGAAGGGATTTTTATGTGTCTATTGTTGTAAGAAAGCCCTTCTACCTTCCACAGCTTATAAACAAAAGGCATTGTGTCTAGCTCTATGGATGTCATTGCCCCCCTTATTCAGCCCTAATTACGCCAATCATTGAATATAATACCCCATTTGGCATGCATCCATCCTGATACATGCAACAAATGGAACTTGCAGAGAGATATATTACTAAAAGGATACAAGACGTAAACATGCCCTACATGGACAGATTCAAAGCCCTGTCACTATACTCGGTATCTTACAGACTGCTAAGAGGTGACCTGTATGTAGCATACAAGGCATTCTCCAACCCATTACTGATGGATTTACTTCACATCAGCAAGTCTAATGGCATCAGAAATGCTCAGTCTATGGATCTAGGCCTCTTTTGCAACATCAACAGAATGGTTTAGAAGGACAGATATATTTTGCAGAGGAAACCGCTGCAATGGAACAGACTCCCCATCTGCATAAAACAAAGTTCACCCCTGTCCATTTTCAAAAGCAACATAGAAATATGGATGGGAAACAGAAATTTTACCCCAGGACTGCCCAGTGTACTATTAAACTACTAATGGACAGATGCAGTTTATAAATGCTTTATCCCATGCATGAGTCCCCTCAAATTATTTATGGTATGATCCCAGTTATCCTCATTACGGGTAATATATAATTGTCAACCATGGGATGGGTAAGGCCAGGCCAAAACCAAATGGGATTTCTTATTTTGAGCACAAAAAAGGAAACTGGCTAGGCTTAAAATGACCTACTAGTGCAGCTAGCCTAGTACTTACTATGAACTGAAAAGTATTTGCTCACCTTATATCATTAATGTTTCGAAGGACTTTGAGAGGAGGGGAGAAGGAATGAAAAAGGTAACTGTAAATAATAAAACATTTTATTTTTAACAGTATTCTTATGTAACTTTTTATAATGTAAATTGTATATTTTATAGTAAAGTATTTTAGTTGTTCTTTTATGTGTTAAATTATTAAAGTAAACAGATGTCTTTTTTCTACTTCTTCTCTTTCTTTCCTCTTTTCTGGTATTAAGAAATGTAGGCATTGCAGTGAAAAAAGAGAAGAAAACCTAAACAAAAGTATGTTTAAGTTAATAGGCTGTAATCTTGGGTTAATGAGGTGGGGGATGGGGTGCAAAAGTACACAGATCATAATATATGTAAAGCTGATATGTTTTCTCTTACTTTTGCATAGCTGAATTTCTGGATTAAGACTCAGCTTAATCTAATATCAAATTGTAAGTGGAAACAAATAAATGTGAGTACACCAAATAAAATTAATAGTTTTCCTTTAGCAATAAATGTTTCAGCTATCAGGCTGCAACAGAGGACTACATTTTTATTTTTTCTCATTTCATGGAGGCAAGCTGATTAGTAGTGCAATGAAAGACAGAACACTGTTTTTTCAAGGCTAAAGGTTAATGATTTCAGAAAGCATACAAGTAGTTTTCATATCTGTGGAGGAGGAATAAAGATAAAAAAGAACAGATCCCAATTCGTGTAAGTAGAAGCACAGGCAATAACATGCATTTTAGCACTGATAACCATGTTTTTAGGTTAATTAGGGCCTGTATTAACAGCTGTCTATTTGGCATAAATGTTCCTATTAGGAGGGTTAATCTTTATTATTTGAAGATGTACATAGTTATGTGTGTTTGTATTAAGTTAACAGGTTCTGGGAGTGCTCTAGAGTGTTTTTTTTTTTTTTTGTTGCTTGAGGGTTTTGATGCAGTTTCCAATGTTGATGATAATAAGAAAAAAAAAACTGTATAATTATTTAACCTACCAAACACTAATGGGTACATGTATCACAAAAGTTGGGATATAGACATTTAAAAAGTAAGCCATATATAATAGGTGGGAATAATGATTTCTTAGCATAATGGTGACACTTTACATATTATTTTGATTTCACATGTGTAGACATAAAGGAAGGAATACTTAATTGCATTGCAAAATGCAAAGTGCAAATAGTAATTCTACAGGAGACACATTTGGAAAGAAATGATAGAAGAGGAAAATGATGATAATGGCAGATTTGTAGTAGTAAGGTGCTATTGTCAAGGGATTGGGAAGAGAGATTAGATATGCAATTCATAAAGAAACAATGGAAGGACATATTTATGGCTCCCAAATATGCAAGAAAGTCTAGAAGATTTAGGATATTTGCTTGGAAGCATTCACATAGGTACTTCTATACCTCAGGCAGACTCCAAAGAATTTCTCTTCGGGTAAATGGCAAGCATTAGAGGTGTGATGGGGAAGAAAGAGGTAATTGGGTGAGCAAATGAGTGTAATTAAGGAAATTATTTTTTGAGCTGGGATAAAGGATCTGAATTGCCTAGGCTCCAAAAATGAATTACTACATAATGGAAATTGAAATCTAAACCTACTATACCTGAAGTAGTGAATATTGTAACAGAGATAAAAGTACAGAAAATGAGATCTTTAGAAAATGGTAGAAGTAAATTTCATAGAAAAAAATGGAAATTATGGGAACAATAAATGCAGAAAAATGTTTTGGAGGAGGAATGAAGTTTGAGAGAAGGTAAGCATTTAATAATTTATGTAATGTTGCTTAGATTATAGTTCACATCTATTGTTATGTATCATATAATGTTTGTAAATGAGAACTTGTTAATATGATTTGATTACTTTTATATAAATGTAAGCTTGCCTATGTCACAAGGGATAGTTCAATAAAGGTTTTAAAAAAATAATTGCTTAACAAAAATGTTTCTAAACTCATAAATATTATTCAGATAATCCCTTGTTTTCTCTTTAGCTCTCTACAGTCATACCTCTTCTTGTTCTATGAGATTCCCTTTTATTCTGCAATACTTTTTCCTTTGTCACTCCCTCTAAATAATTATATGATCATAGGGTCAGAGGAGGTTACTAGGCTATTGGCCCTGAGGCCCTTAAAAGCCTAGTCAAGAGTTTAGCCCATGTTTAGACAAGTCAATACCCAAAGCTCCTGTCCAGCAGGGACACAGGTAGAATCCCAGGGGTGCATTTTCTGTTTTCCATCCAGTTATCCAGGTTGCGCTTAAAAAGGGATAATGAGGTACTCTGCTTGACGTGGAGAAGGAGTCTATTCCACAGGTGGGGGAGTCTCTGGGACACAAATCTGTCTCGCCAACAAGTCCTACTGATATCACAGTCCAGGTTGAGGTCATGCTTATGGGTTACTCGAGTGGAGCTTGACTTACAGATATGCAGCAGTCCCATCAAGGCGGGGTCTGAGATTGCTATGTACACCAGACAGAGGTCACCTCTGAGAAGTCTGCATGAAACTGAGTAAAGGGACAGGGCTTTTAGCCTATTTGTGTAGGGTAGATGTTTGAGGCCCTGGATTCTCCTAGTGATGAACCTCTGTGGTCTCTCCAGCTGCTGCATGTGCTTTGCAAGGTACATGTGGAAGGGGGCATTGTACTCAGTAATTGGCCTTATAAGGGAATAATACAGGGATGTTATGACCTCTTTGTCCCTGGATGAGATGCCCTTACTTATGAGGTGGGCCATGTAGAAAGCTTTCCATACAACAGAAGCAACATGGTGGTCAAAAGTCAGATTGCTATCAACCTATGTGCCCAAATCCCACACTTCTGACTGCATACTTAGGACACTGTTATTAATGTGATGATATGTGGGGACGTCACTCTCCCCATAGGGGATAATGATAATGCATTTTTTGGCATTTAGCTTGAGGCCATGTTTCTGGCACCAGTCATTTATTTGGGTGAGACCCTCTTGGAGGACGTCCATTTCAATTGGGGAAATGATGACCATGCCCAGCTTGCAGTCATCTGCAAACTTGGTCAGCCATAGCCCACTGGTTTTGGTCTGCACCTCAGAGAAGTATATCCCAAATAACGGAGGCCCCAAGACTGATCCCTGGGGTACACTGCTCATTACGGGTCTACTGCTTGAGGTGGCTTCCCCTATTTTGATTAGGTGGGTTCTATCAGTGAGCCAGTTTGCTACCCATCTGGTAACATATGGATTGATGCCTAGTTGAGAGAGTTTGTCTGTTATGCCTGAGTGGAGAATAGTGTTGAAGGCTTTGGCCAGGTCAAGGTAGGTGGTGTGCACCATCTTCCCCTCCTCTATGGCTTTGGTGACTGTCACAAAGAAGTCAACCAGATATAACAGACCTGACCTCCCCTTGACAAAGCCAAACTGTGTGGGGTCAAGTGTTTGGAGGCTGCCATTGTCCCTGTTAATGAGGTCCATGATAATTTTATTTATTGTATTATTTTATTTATTTATTTATTTACATTTGTTTACTGGGAAATTCCAACTTGACACAGGTCCTTTTTCAGCAGATGCCCAGGGAGAAAAGCTCCCCAGAATGACATGGTAGATGGTAAACAATAGCAATCAAGGATGTTATACAGTAGAGGTGATCATGACATGGAGAAATACAGGAGGAAATTAGGTACAATTGAGTAGTAAGCTTGAGAAAAAGAAGAAGAAAAACACAATGCTACAAATTTTCGAAACAGTAGCTAGATAACAATAACAATAGACTAAATGATAGCTAGATCCTGAAAGGGTTAACAAGCAGTGAGTAATCTTCAGTTCTGATTTATAGTGATAGAGGGGATACTCTATATAATCTGGAGAGAAGGGTTTAAGGGGGGGTTAATTAGTCGGGGTTTGGACAAGGACAAAGCCAGTGACAAATTAAGTGAGATTTAAGTGCAGTCTTGAAAAGACTGCAGGAAGGAAGGGTAGTTATGGTAGTGGGAAGGTTGTTCTGGATCTTGGATATAGCACAGGAAAATAGTGCTTCACCTGCTGAGTTTTTGGCTTTGGTGACCTGGAGTAGATTTTTGTTGCAGGAGCATAGCAGTCTGGAAGAGTAGTAGGGTTGGAGAATTGTAAGGGGTGATGGGATTTGAAGAGGGTGGTTTACTAGTTTATGAGCAAAGATGAGTTGAGTTTGGTGTAGGCATTGTGGGAGTTCAAGCCAATCAAGGTCTCTAAGGGATACACAGTGGTGGCTGTGGTAGGAGGCACCAGTGACAAATTTTGTGATTTTATTGTAGCAGGCTTCAAGTTTGTTTAGGTCTGACTGTCTAAGATTTGTAAGTATGGGTGATGTGTAGAGTAGGGTGGAGATTAGTTGGGAATTGGCGATAGAGATTCTAGCTGGTTTGGTGAGGTATTGGCAGCTTCTATATAAGGCACCCAGTTTTTTGTGAACTTTATTTATTGTTAGTGATATGTGGGTGTCAAATTTGAGATTATTGTTTATCTGTACGCCAAGTAGTTTTGTGTGGACTGTTGGTAAAATGGAGGTATTATCCTTGGCTTTAATAGTGAAGTGTGAGGTGTTTGGGGTAGATTTGGAGAATTGGAAGATGAGGAGTTTGGTTTTATTTGGATTGAGAAGAAGCTGGGCATTAGATAGCCAGCTTTCAACTGAAGAGAATGAATCTTGGGTGATCTGTTGTAGTTCTGTTAGAGTTGGAGTTGAGCAGATGGGCATGGATTCATCTGCATACTGTATGAGGGAGGCATGTTTGGTAGCAGTGTGCAGGTTGTTGGTGAAAAGGGAGAAAAGTAGGGAGCCAAGGATGGAGCCTTGGGGAACCCCGAGAGTAACAGGGAGGTGAGGGGATAGATTGTTGTCCCAGATGACTGATTGCTTGTGGCCTTGTAGATAGCTGTGGAACCAGTTTGTGGCTGGTGAGGAGAAAGAGAGGTCAGATAGAGCAGATAGTAGTAGATTGTGTGACACAATGTCAAAGGCTTTTGATAGATCCAGAAATACAGCAGAGGAGAGGAGGCCATTGTTATTGTGATGGAGGATAGTGCTGGTGAAGGAGAGAAGAGCAGTTGTTGTGCTGTGGTGTGGTCTGAAACCATGCTGGGTATTGGAGAGGAAGTTATTGTTAAGGAGGAATTAGGGGACCTGTGAGTTGATTGCTTTTTCAAGTATCTTGGAGAGGGGGGAGAGGATGGCAATGGGGCAGTAGTTGGAGAGGTCAGTGGAGGGGCCACCTTTGTGGAGTGGAATGATGTGTGATATTTTCCATAGTGTGGGTACATAGGATTCAGATATGGAGCGGTTGATTAATATGGAAATAGGATAAGCTAGGACATCAGCTGTTAGCTTTAAGTATTCAGAGCGCACGTTGTCGGCTGCTAGTTTTGTGGGTTTTAATTTTATCAGGAGTCTTTTTATGTAGGAGGTGGGAACTGTGGAGATAAAGAAGGTAGGGAGGGGTGGTTTTGGGTTGGGTGATTTTGTGTAGGGAAGTGTTTTTTTTGTTAGGGATAGAATGGATTCTGTAAAGTGTTTGTTGAAGGAATCAGCAATGTTACTGTGGAGAGAGGTGTGGTTGGTAGGGGTGTGATTACTTTTCCTGGGCAGAGTATAGAGTTAATTGTAGACCAGAATTGCTTGGGTTTGCATTGGGTGGAGTTTAGGGACATATGATAGAAAAGGGATTTGTCCGCTTTTACTTGTTTTTTGACCTTGTTATGTAGCTCAAGGAAGTGTTGCCTATCTGAGGGGTTTTTAGTTATGCACCAGCGTTCCCATGTTTTATCCCTGGTTTTCATAAGGCCCCTGGTGTTTTTTTGAAGCCAGGGGGTGCTCTTAGTTCTGATTCTGGTATTTCTCAGGGGGCATGTGAGTTAAGGATGTTGAGGAAGGTACTGTTAAAGGAATGGACTGCTTTGTCTAGGTTGAGGTACTTAAGAGGTGGAGGGAGGAGGTGAAGGAGTTGAGGTTAAAATTAGCTTTGTTGTGAGTAAGTCTGTGGGTAATGGGTTTGCAATCATTTATGTGATTTTTAGTAGGAAGGTTGGGGAATGGTCACTGAGGGAGTCAGGTAAAGAGCCAGCTAGGTAGGTGTGAGGGGCTTTATTAACTAAGACCCAGTCAAGAATGGTGTGGTTATTGGGGTTTTTATTGATCCTAGTGGGGGGTTGTATTAGCTGAGAGAAACCATGGAGATTTAGGTGGAGGGCTTGGTGGTTGCTGTCAGGATAGCCAAGTGATGTTAAAGTCCCCGAGGAAGATAGTTTCTTGGGGCAGGGAGAGATTGGCCCAGTTTAGTAGGTTTTCAAGGGAAGGTATATTTTGGCCTGGTGGGAAATAGCACCCTATAATGTTGATTGATTTCTTAGGGTTTAATTTGAGGGTGGTGTAAAGTATCTCTTCCTTGTCAAACTGGGGAGCTGATTTGGTGAGAATTTGGATATTGAGGTGGTGTTTGTACAACAGTGCCACACCTTCTCCTTTTCTTGATAGTCTGTCCATATGGAGAATGTTGTATCCAGGTGGGAATATTTCCTCACTTTTGATGTGAGGTTTGAAACACGATTCAGTTAGGATAAGTATGTTAGAGGAGTAGAGCCTTATGTAGGCATGGAGGTCTTGGATTTTATTACAGATGCTTCTGATGTTAAGAGACATAATGAGGAGGTTGTTTGGGTTTTTGTTGCTTGTGATATGGGTGATGGGGGAGTTGGCTGGAAGAAGGTTTGTGGAGATCCATTCCATGGCCTTGCAGATCAGGCTAGTTAGGCTGATGGGTCCATAATTTCCCAGATTGGTGGGCACCCTACCTTTGTGTAAAGTGATGACAGTGGCTGTCCTCCACTCGGCTGGGACAAAGCCAGTACTCAGGCTTTGGTTAAATAGGATGCCTAATGATGCTGCAAGTTCATGCCTGAGTTAATGTGGGATGCAGCCTGGGATGTTATCGGCTCTCATGTAGGCTGTATTTTTTTACTTTTGAGAGGGCAGTGATGACCTGTTCCCTAGAGATAAGGGGTGGGGGTAGGTACTGTGGATGTCCTGATTTACTGATGGGGACAGAGGGGAGAAGTTTTCACTGAATCTGTCAGCAAGTAGATTGGCTATATCTACAGCACTTGTATATGCGGTGTCCTTGACCACCAGTTCTGAACAGATCTGGGTGCTTCCTTTGAGATTGCAGACATATGTGAAGAAGGCCTTATGATTGCCTCTAGTAAATGTGGCCAATTTGGACTTGAAGTTGGCTTTAGAGGATTTCACTAGTGCTCTTATTTACTTGTTCAGGCTAAGGAGAGATTGCTTCCAGTTGGGCACCTGCTCCTTCTTGGTCATGGACAGCAATTTTTTCCTTTTGTTATATAGTTTATTTATTGCAGATGTGCACCAGACAGATTTTCTCTTTCTTGCGGAGGATGATTTTGTCCTGTCAGGTATTCCTGAATCCATGCATTTATATAAATGCTAGTATAGTACTTTGGTGTAGATTTGGACATTGCTGCCAGTTCCTACAGAGGGGGAAAGGGCTGTGAAGCTGTTTATATCATCCCTCAGGAGGTTGTAATCAGCTTTGGAGAAGTTTTTTTGTTTGGCCCTAATTAGAGGGGGGTCAGGGGAGATAGTGACTTCAAAAGTGACCACTTTATGGTCGGATCTTACCAAGGAGGATGATACTGTAGGGGTGATGCAGTGGTTACTCATGTTGGTTAATGCCAAGTCCAAGGTATTGTCACCTGTTGTGGGGATATCAACTAGCTGTTCCAAGGCATGTGCATTGATAAAATCGAGGAATCTCTGGGCATTTATGTTCTGTCATGAGTAGTTTTTCCAATCTATGGTTGGAAATTAAAGTCGCCGAGGATCCGGGTAAAGAGTTGAATCTTGATAGATTCGAAGAGGTCCAGATAGATGGAGTGGGCATATTGCATCAAATTTGAGGGCCTGTAGCTAGCTATGATTTGAATAGTGGTCTTGTTAATGGTTAACTGCACCTTAAGTGTCTCCTGTGGGTCATACTGTTTGACCAGCCTAGAGGTGTGTGTGTCTTTAATATATATTGAAACTCCACCTCCTTTGGCTTTGCTGCCCACAGTTTGGAGTCTGAATTTATGATAGGATGAGTAACAATTTAAGGCTGGGGTGCTCTCCGCAGCTTTGAACTAGGTTTCTGTGACTGCACAAATGTCAGCATCTTCCAGGGATAAGAATGCTTGCAATGAGTGCAGTTTCATGTTTAGACACCAAGCTTTTATCAGCATGACCTTTAATTTGCGTTTTGTTGAAATTTTTATGTTGGTAGTATTGCCTTCATGACTTCTCCTAAAAAAGGCACTATGGGGAAGGCAAGGCCCTTTGCCAGAAGCCTAAAGCCCGAGTGAGACAGATGCAGGCCATCTCTAGCAAAGCATCATGGTCTGTCAGTCATATCTTCCCAGGCTGTCAGGTACTGGATCCCCCCTAGAAAGACACCAGAAACTAAGCCAATTGTTAAAGTCAATCATTTTTGTTTTTATTGAGGTATCATTCTGTGTGATAGTAGAATGCTGCTTAAGGCCAGGGACATACCTGCCTGGGACACATATTCAGTGAGCTCAATCATGTCTGTCTTCATATAGTCCACGGAAGTACATCTCAAGTCGTTCACGCCAACATGGACTATGACAGAGTCATAACAGTACCTGTTGTTGAAAGACTTGTCTGCATGTGTGATATGGTGGATTCTGGCACCTGACAAACAACTAACCATGACTTTCTTCTTATCCAGCTTGGTGAAAAGCACATCTGTGTGTCTCACAATGGAGTCTCCTATAACAAATATGTTGGGTTTATGGTTAGGCCTTAATGGTTGCAAGACAGTAGGAGAGCTAAGGGGTAGGCCTAAAGCCTAAGTGCTTAAACAAAAACTAAGAGGTTTAGAATAACACTTAAAATTTAAACAGGTAATAAATGCAGTAGAAAAGATGAACACTTTAGAGAACAAGTAGCAGAAAAAACAAGGTGAAGTAATAGAGTAGGAGGAGGAGACACAAATACTGTGAAAGCAGCTGAATAAAGTTTTTTTTAGTAAAGTGGAAAGGGAGAAAGGAGGAACAGAAAATAATTCAAGGTTAAGAAACTAAGGGGGTTGGCCTTCTCAAATATTATCTCTGTATTGGTAGAATGAGCTAATGGGACTGGACTAGGAGGAGTGTCCCAGATCAAATTTAGAGTAGGGGCAGGCAACTTCAAAGCAACCAAGTTTAAGAAGAAGACAACAATAGGGAAGGAGAGTGGGAAATTATGCTACATCTACTAGCTACACTATTTTATGCAGAAAACACTACAGAAAGTTTATCACAGCAGAAGAACAGCAGTGAGACACTAAATGAAAGTTTTAAACAGGAAAAGGAGCAAGAAGTCTCTAGAGAATGATTTTAATTGCAAACAAATTGGTTATATGAGACACTCCTTGGCAGAAAATCAGAACGAACAGATGCTTAACAATGGAGAAAATTTCCAGTTAATACATTTTACACAGTGAAACTAGCTAAAAAAGCTTTACAGTGTGACAATAACAAAAGTGATTTAACAGAACCAGCAAGGCAGACAATTGCAGTACAACAGTGCAGATTAGTTTATAGCAATAAAATATAATAAAGCCATAGGCAACAGACAATAAAAAGTACAATAAACAGTTAGAATAAGCAATAACTAGTAAAAATAAGCAAGAAAATAGAATACTTATTGTTATATATCACAGATCAGAGTTGTGGTCATTGCTCCTCTTCCGTTCAGCTCAGTGTGAATATGCAGAAATCCTCTCAAAAATAGGACTTAAATACAAGAAGGTACAAACCTGAAACAACTTAAAAAAACTCAAAAGAACCAATGAGTGTTTACTCTAAGCCCTAGACCAGTCAACTTTTATCAGCCAATGGCCAATCATCACGATCCACTCACTAAAGTGAAGAATGCCTTCTGCTAATCTAAGATGGCCTAGAAAATATGCTCAGAACAAACAACCACTGCAAACAAACAACCAGGCCCAGAGACAGCAAACCTGAACTGGGCTATGCTACAGCTACTAGCTACAATATTTTAGACAGAAAACACTACATAAATGTTTATCACAGCAGATAAACAGCAATGATATACTAAATGATGGTTTTAAACAGAAAAAGGAGCAAGGAGACTCTAGAATATGCTTTTAACTGCAAGCAAATCAGTTATATGATACACTCCTCAGCAGAAAAAGAGAACAAATAAACAGATGCTTAACAAATGGAGAACATTTCTAGTTAATACCTTCCATGCAGTGAAACTAGTTAAAAAAAGCTTTACAAACAGTTTGGCAGTAACAAAAGTGGTTTAACAGGCCCAGTAAGGTAGACAATTGCAGTACAACAGTGCAGATTAGTTTATAGCATTAAAACACAGTAAAACGTAGGCAGCAGACAGTAAAAAGTGCAATAAATGGTTAGAATAAGCAATAACCAGTAAAAATAAGCAAGAAAACAGGATACTTATTGTTATATATCACAGATCAGAGTTGTGGTCAGTGCCCCTCCTCCATTCAGCTCAGGGTGAATAAGTCTTCTTAACTATATCTCTTTCTTTTGTTTCTGACATATTTTTAAACTCCATTTTCATTTTATCTCACTTACTAGCTATAACTTCTTGTTCCATTCTCACAGCACTGTGCGAGGCATAGTACAGCTAAACGGGCAGCTTAAACCTTTAAGAAAATCCAATAAGTGAAAGAATCACGGTTTCTTGTAGCTTTACTGAAATTGCTTAACTCTTTGTAAAACTGCAACACAATACAAATAGCAACATATCAGAATATATACAATACACAGCACTTCTAAATACAAAGAATGACAACATACAAATTACTTACAAGAGATGTGAATGCCAGGGCCTTCAAAAAGAAGATCATGACTGCACTTCAAGAGGGCTAGAAGTGAAGGAAAGCTGCTTCCTGACTGAATTACATCACTTCCTGAGGCTTGCTATAATGCTGTAAAACAAGTTAATCTAATTGTTATAAATAAAAGGCTACTAGATGGCAGCAACAGATCAAAAATGCTCAAACTGTACAACTATGATATAAACTGCCTGAATTGCTATGAAGGGCAGAATACTCCCTGCCTCACATATTACGGGATACCACTACACTTATTAAAATTACCACACACAATAACACATTTTAACCATTTTCAGAAACAAGAACTACAATGTCCGAGACTGGTCTCAAATAAACTTTAGCAGCTCCTTGTTTGACAACTCTTACTTCCACCTTTCTCACTTTACCATCTCTGCTTGGCAACATGTCAATGATAAGTCTCACAGGCCATTCATTCCTGCATTTTTGACTGTCCTTCATTAACACATCACCTGATTTAACATTTGGATAGTCTCAAGTCCACTTTCTGCAACTTTGTAAGGTGGACAAGTATTCCCTTTTCCATCTTTTTCAGAAGGTGTCAGCAAGACTCTGAACTTTCTTCCATTGTTTTACATGAAGGCCTGCTGTTTCGAAGTTACCAGAAGGAGCCAACAAAGAGTTTGCCTTTTGAGTCAAAAGCATGTCTGGTGTAAGAACCTCAAGATTATCTGGATCGTTAGACACTGGTACTAAAGGTCTTGCATTCATAATAGCCATAACTTCCACCATAAAAGTACTTAAACTCTCATGGGTCAGACGAGTGAGCTTATCTTGGAGAAACATTGCATCCAAGATGCATCTAGCTACACCTATTAGTCTTTCCCAAGCACCTCCCATATGAGATGAGTGCGGTGGATTGAAGACCCATGTGCATCCTTTGTCTTGTAGATAATCTCGTACTGCTGTATCACCTGCACAAATATTCAGTTCCTTACAAGCTCCCACAAAGTTTGTCCGTCTATCAGAGCGAAGTAACTTTACTGGGTCATGGATTGAAAAGTATCTTCTCAAGGCATTAATAAAACTGGAAGCTGACATAGATTCAATCAGTTCTATATGTACAGATTGTGTAAGATATGTAAAAAGTACTGCCCAGTGTTTGTTGTCAGCGCTACCTCCTCTAGCATGGCGGGTTACCACTGTCCACGGGCCAAAAACATCAATACCCACACTAGTGAATGGTGGTTCAGGAGTCACTCTATCTTCTTGTAAATCTGCCAACTTTGACTTTCTAATCCCCTTCTCAGTTGTGAATAACTGCAGATGTCAGGCATTTACCACCAAGGATCCAGAAACCTGCAGCTCTGATTGCACCTTCTGTTATATGATGTCCTTGATGAGCCACTTAGTTATGGTAATATCTCACAATCAGTGTAGCAATGTGATGATTGTGGGGGATGATAATTGGTTGCTTTTCTTGTTCAGTCAGTGTTGCAAAGGACAAGCGTCTGCCAACTCTCAGCAGTCCATCTTGATCTATAACAGCACTAAACATCTTGAGACGACTTTGTTTTGGCAATGCCTTTTGCTCTTTTACACAGTCATATTCCTTTTTGAAGTGTTTGTGCTGAAGAGATGAGATAATCACATTCTTTGCTTGTGAAGGTTCCTCTAAGCTAACTTGCTGATGAAAACTTTTCAAGCCTCTAAGTAGAGAGTTATCTGATTTTCTCTGAAAACTTTTGGAAATATGAATAAGTCGGGCTATAGTTTCAACCAGTGTCTTCCAATCTGAAAATCTTTCAAAACAATGTGAATGAATAGTGGAATCAAAGGCACTAGTGCTGAAGCTTGCAACTGCTGGTTTAATTTCAGGATCAGCTTCAGGCTCTAAGAGAGGATAACAAATAGCCATGTCATTTGAATTGTCTTTAACTGGCTGGTAAAGAAACAAAGGGCCTGAGAACCATATAGTGTTCTGAAGGCAGGCTGTCTGTGTGGGCCTTGTAGCATAATCAGGCATTTACCACTGATCAGGATGGGTTACTTGTCTGATTCTATTTACTCAGTTAGAGACATACAGAAAGAATCTTCTAGAGGTATTGCAGATGTACCCCAGGATGGTTTTATTGTCTGTAAAGAATTTCACAACATCCAGTCTTTTTCATCTCTGATTAGCTCATACAGTTCTACCGCTAATACAGCTGCACATAGCTCCAAACGTGGGATTGTATGCGCTAGTCTAGGGCTTAACTTAGACTTTCCCATAATAAACCCAATATGACATACACTTACTGCATCAATTGGTTTCAAGTAGGCTACTGCACCTATGGCTGTGATGGATGCATCTGAAAAAATATACAGTTCCTTTTTACAGGCTACTGTCAGTGAAACAGGCCCATAACAGCTGGGTATCTTTAAGCCTTTCACAGCTTGCAAAGACTCCTTCCACTGAATCCACTCATGCAGTCTGTCTTGTGGGTGTAATGCATCCCATTCTCATTTCCCAGATGACAGTTCACGGACTAAGGCCTTACCTTTTATAGTCGCCGGTGCAACAAACCCAAGGGGATCATAAAGGCTGTTCACAGTAGCTAAGATTCCTCTTCTGGTGAAGGGCTTTTCCTCTGAAGAGACCTGAAAAACAAAGCTGTCTGTTTCTAGATCCCAGCCTAGTCCTAAACATTTCTGAAGTGGAAGGGAGTCTGTACCCAGACAAAGATCTTTAAGGTCCTTAGCTCTAGCTTCTGCAGGAAAGGCTTCCATGACCTGTTTGCTCTTAGAAGCAACCTTATGAAGCCACAGATTAGATTCTGCCAGCATCTGCTTTGTTTTGTTGAGAATGTCATTTGCTATCTCAGGAGTGCTAGCAGATGTGAGTCCATCATCTACATAGAAATGTCTCAATACAAAGTGTTTGGCATCTTGTCCAGAATGTTCAGCTCCTTTTAGGGCAGCTTTACACATACAGTATATAGCCACAGCAGGAGAGGGACTGTTGCTGAAGACATGTACTCTCATTCTGTACTCCACTACTTCTTTGTCTATGTCATGATCTTTGTACCAGAGAAAACGTAAATAATCTCGGTGGTCCTCTCTCACCAGAAAACAATAAAACATCTGCTGCACATCAACTATGAAGGCTATGGGCTCTTTTCTAAAGCGCATGAGGACCCCCTAGTAGAGTATTGTTTAGATCAGGACCACTTAACAGTACCTTATTTAAATAAATACCTTCACATTCTGCACTGGAATCAAACACAACTCTTATTTGATCAGGTTTGTGTGGGTGGTAAACACCAAACACTGGCAGATACCAGTGTTCTTTACCTTGATCCAGTGGTCCTGCAATTTCAGCATGATCATTATCCAGTAACCGTTTGATGAATTCTGTGAAATCTCTCTTTACCTTTGGCTTTTTTTGTAAGGTTCCATGAAGAGAGTTCAGGCGCTTCATGGCTTACTCTATATTACAAGGTAAATGATACCTGGGTGTGCAAAACAGCAGAGGGGCCACCCAACTGTTATTATCATCCTGGTAAGTCTCTCTGTCCATGATCTGGAGAAAGGCTTGATCTTCTATGGACAGGGCTTGTTTATTATCGTCCTTTGATTTCTGGAACATTGAAACCCCTACATTGTCAGTTTCTATGTTAAAGCTGGTATCTTCTTTGCTGTGTGAAGAAGAGTCCCAAAACCGTGTTAAATTATCAAAGCTTTCTTTAACAGTAACATTTTTCTGGCATGGACTGAAAAAGGATGTGCGGCCATTTGTTAACACAGACATCTTGAAGGAACTGACGCTGTTTGGCTGGTGATCTGATCCCAGGCAAACTTCTCCTACAATGACCTACCCCAAGTCAAGTCTCTGAGCATATGGGGCGTTGACCAGTCCATTAATTTGCTCATGCACTTTGTGTACTTATAAAATGTCTCTTCCAAGAAGTAAAATGATAGAAGCACCAGAATTAACAGCTGGAATAAGGTGAGCCATTGGGCAGAGGTGAGGGTGATGACAAGCCATCTCTGGAGAAGGAATTTCTGACCTGTCATCAGGTATCATGTCACACTCTATCAGTGTAGGTAATAGGATTTGCTTTTCCTTATCAAAAGATTCAATAATAAAGTATATGTCTCTTCTGCCTGCAGTTTCCATAATGCCTGCACATGTCTTTAGAGTATAGGGAGCTGCAGTTGTTTTAATGTTAAAAATATTGAAAATGTCTGACCTTGCAAGTGATTTGTTGCTCTGCTCATCAAGAACTGCATAAATCTTCACTGCTTTGTCTCTTTTCCCGGTGGGATACACAGTGACTAAACAGATTTTAGAAAATGCCCGTGGATTTTTACCTTGGCCACAGATTTCAGTGCACTTAAACATTACTGAAGAAAGGGAATCCTCTTTTTGCTCCCTGTCCTGATCTTTCCTGGTTTCTACCATCCCTGCTGGTTGTGGAGGTGGATCAGGGTGTAAGGTCACTATGTGTTTCTCACTGCCACATTCTGTGCACTCGACTGATATTTTACAGTCTTTAGCTATATGCTTAGTAGATTCACAGCACTTGAAACAGATGCAATTTTGTTTAAGAAAGGACATTCTCTCCTCAATATGCTTACCTCTAAACCCTTTCCACCTTTTCAGAGGATGAGGCTTCCGGTGAATTGGGCATTGCCTATCAGGACTTTCTGTAGGGCTTACCTTGCTGCTGTCTTGACAGTTTGTGGCCCTTGAAGGTACAACTGTTCTTTGTGTGAACACAGAAGTATTACCATGAGGTCTGGAAGGCTTTTCTGGTCTGGATGGCAGATTACTGCTACTAATGAAGGCAAAGCTGGGGTCGCTCCTAATCTTTGCTTGCTGCTAAATGAACCAAAGAAAGGGGGAAAAGCTACTCCATTTTCCTCTTTGTATTTAGCTCCAACAGATACCCACTTTTGTTGCAAGGTATATGGTAGTTTCTCCACTATTGGATTAGTACCACGAGCAGTGTCTAAATATGAAAGGCCTGTCAAATAGCCCTCCTCTTTAGCACACTATTTCTAGAAGAAGATCACCCAGTTGTTGTAATTTTGTATTGTCTTTATTGCTCAACTTGGGAAGGTTTCAAGCTTTTTCAATAGAGCACCTTCAATTGCTTCAGGTGAACCATATATTTCTTCTAGCTTCTGCCATGCCATGTTAAGTCCTGCCAAAGGGTTAAATAAGTGTACTCTATGCATGCTTTTTGTGTGCTCTGCTGACTCTTTGCCCAACCATTTTATCATTAAGTACAGCATTTCTGCAGCTGCCAAATTTAAGTCTCTAGTTGCACTCAGAAAGGATGACTTCCATGCCCAATAGTTTTCTGGACAGTTATCAAACTTGATAAAACCTGAGTTAACCATTTCTTTGCAGATAAGATACTTTGTGACATCTTGTATATTTTGGTGTTCAGGCATGTAATATTTAGGCTGTGATAGTGGGAGTCCTGTATTTCCATTTCTAAGGAGCTCTGGAGGTTGTTCATTTGTTGGTTTGACACTGCTGACATCAAAAGACTGAAGGGGCATACCCGGGACATCTGCTGGCTTTGGGCTGGATTCTCCTTGCATAATCCTAAGTGACTGCTGGCTTGCATGCACACTAGTAAGTTTCTGGATGTACTCACTTGTACATTCAGCAGAGGAGAGAGGTTTGTCTGGGACTTCTGGTTCTAAGTGAGTTATCTCGCTTACTGATGAATCTGCATGCAGGTGAGCAGCGGCCTCTGCTGCTGCCACAGCAGCTGCACTCTGGTGCTGAAGAATATGTAGGTTAGCTTCCATTCTGACTTTTGTCACATCATAATGGCTTCTTTTTCAGTAAATGCCAGTTGGGCATGTGCCACATCTGCTTTGGCATGAGCTCTGATTGCTAACGAACATGCTGAAGACATCTTACTGGATCTTGATGATTTGGAGCCATGTGACTGTGTATCATCTTTCGGGACACTAGAGCTGTTCTCCCTGCCATGCTGTGTCATGGGGGACATATCCTCAGATTTATACTTCTTCCCTGATCTCAGACTCATATTTGCAGTGAAGTGACCTCTTGTATTCAGGACTGCAAGGATCTCCTTTTTACTGTTCCATTCTCACAGCACTGTGCGAGGCATAGTACAGCTAAACGGACAGCTTAACACTTTAAGATAATCCAATAAGTGAAAGAATCAGGGTTTCTTGTAGCTTTACTGAAATTGCTTAACTCTTTGTAAAACTGCAACACAATACAAATAGCAACATATCAGAATATATACAATATACAGCACTTCTATACAAAGAATTACAACATACAAATTACTTACAGGAGATGTGAATGCCAGGGCCTGGGAAAAGAAGATCATGATTGCACTTCAAGAGGGCTAGAAGTGAAAGAAAGCTGCTTCCTGACTGAGTTACATCACTTCCTGAGGCTTGCTATAATACTGTAAAACAAGTTAATCTAACTGTTATAAATAAAAGGCCACTAGATGGCAGCAACAGATCAAAAATGCTCAAACTGTACAACTATAATATAAACTGCCTGAATGAAGGGCAGAATACTTCTGAAGAAATTTCTATCTTCCCTAATAACACTCAAATAATTTCCAGTCTTTAAATCACTCTTTTTAACAGGTAGGTGGGAATGTGCTAGTGTCTCACTTTTACTTTATTACCCTGTATTTTATCTTAGTTTTTATTGATGCATAATCTGAAATAGTTACTGGATGTTTGTTGAAACTTCCTTACCTTAGCTACAACACCTGCAACCCCTTTTTCTTTTCTTCTCTTCCTGTCTCCTTAAACTACCAATTTAGCCATAAAGTCCTATCACATACTCTCTTTCTGTCACCCCAATCTCTCTCAACTCCCACTGTATCTGCACTTTTAAAACTGATATGCTATTATTCTCATTTCCAAACCAACTGCACTCTTTCTGGTATGAACTAGAATGGGCCTCACTACACTCACAGTAAACATGACATTTACTTATTTATATATATATATATATATATATATATATATATATATATATATATATATATATATATATATATATATATATATATATATATATATATATATATATATGACAAGCCTAGACTCATCTTGCTGCTAACATGAAACTTAATTTCTGGATCTCCAACTCCCATACATTTTGCTATATTCGAACTGAGTGCCATGTCTACGTGTTCCAATTTCCATGTCCCTGATTACTGCTCATATCCTCCATAAAAACTATTATATTAAAAACTATTATGTTAACCACATGTGTATGTTTTTAAGGAATTATGTAGGTGTACACTGTAAAGATGTTTTTGACTGTGTTGTATGTTGTACATTTAAATGAACTGTACACTGTAAAAATTTAAAATCTGTTTATGGAGTTTCTGATATGTCTTTATGTGGACTTTGGACCTCCACTGAAAACAGGTTCTGCGACCCTGTCGGACTATCCCTGTAAATAAATGTCAAATAAATAAATAAATAAAAATGCACATGTTCCTGTGAAACATAATTTCTATCTAGTCTAGCAAATAAGTTTCTACTACTGAGTTCACATTTTCCACACCAAATATTTTCACAAACTTCTTCTGATGTCTACCATCTTTTTTTTATATTTTCCATTCCAGGTCCTCCAGATATATCCACGCTTTTGCAAATTAAGTAATATTCCCTGCTGAAAGTCGATTATTTCTCCCAAAATTTTCGTAAGATCCATAATTGCTGTTTTTGATGGAATATAAATACATGACAGCATAATCTTCCTCTCTTGCCAAAAGCCCTTTACTACACAAACCTACCACTATTATCTCTTTTCCTCTTCTGTCATTATTGGAACTCTTATAGCATTTAGTATTATTACTCCCCATTTTCTTTCTCCCTGCTATTTTGCTAAATATCTTTCCTTAAATCCTTTCTTTATCAGATTCACATGCTCATTTCTTTCCAAATGTGTCTCCCACAGCACTGCTATTTACACTTTGCATTTTTTAAACATAATTCAATATTTTCACCTTTTTTATTTATGTTCCAAGATAATATGGATAACATAGCCATAATGATAAGGAGTTATCATTCTCACCTGTAATACATGATAGCTTTTTGAATGTGTATTTCCAATGCTTCTCTTACATGCATACACTAATGTTTAGCAGGCTAATCTTTTATACATTTGTTTTTTGTCATCTCCATTTGAACCTATGTCAAGTTTTTCAAGACTTTTGTTTCAATCAAAATCCTCAAATAAAAGATAAATTCATTTTCAGTACAGCCCCATAACCTATAAACTTAGAAGAAACACACAAAACTATGCACATCTTCAAAGAATGCAGTTTAACTCTCCAGACAGGAAGAAATGCAGCTGCAGCCATAGACATTACCTAACCTAAAGTTAAGGATATCCATGCTAAAGCACATGTTACAGCCTGTGCTCCCAGTTACACTGATTGGTGTCTGTTCTTTTCTTATCTCTGTTTCTCTCCAAGATGTGGAAAACAGCTTGTAAGCTTTCAGAAAACATTAACTTTTAGCCTTAAGAAAAGGTGCATTGGCTATCTTTAAATAAAACGTAACTATACACTGTTCCATTAAATGTATTGAGGGATTAAGACTGCTAGGGAAGTTGCTATCCTTTATTCACTTCCAATAATTTCAAACTTTATTCTTTACGGAACTTAGGGTGGCTGCAGTGGTGCAGCGGTTAGCGTTGCTGCCTCACAGCAAGAGGTTCTCCGGTTCAATCCTCAGCTGGGGTGGCTTCTGTGTGGAGTCTGCCTGTCCTCCCTATGGTCACGTGGGTTTCCTCTGGGTGCTCCGGTTTCCTCCCACATCCCAAAGACGTGCTGTAGATGGATTGGACACTCTAAATTGGCCCTAGGCGTGAGTGCGAGTCTGTGCCTTCTGTGGAAGGTTGGGTGCCAGGCTAGCAACTCGACACCGTAAAACTCCACTGCCAATCATGAGCGGACAAGGTGATCCGCTGTGGCGACCCCTAACCAGGAAAAGCCAAAAGAAGAAGAAGATTCTTTACTGAACTTCTTGCCTTTGTACCTTTACATTTTATATTTCCCTCAGCAAAGAATGCTTAGAACTGTCAAGATTAATTGCTTGCACCTGCAGAGAGCTTGTCTCCATGAAAACACAGCAATGAAAAACAGATGCATAAAGGAAGCTTTGTCAATTTCACTCCAAACAGAACAGAATGTCTAACTGTCTTGAGCTGCAGACTTCCTGACTCCCACTGAACATTTACTAATGGAAAAAAACAACCTAATGTAATTTCAGATACAATAAACTTAGCACTTCTGATGCTTTCATCATTTTGCCTTATTTTTCAAGCTTGGAGAAAACACCTTTTTTAATTAAGCAAAGAGGATTAATCCAGGCATTCACTGTTCCAAAAATATGAGAAAATATCTCAACTCTACATATAATATAATCAGTGCAATTTTACTCTCCAGCCCACCCCAAAAGCCTAAGATTACATCATATTAACTTAAACTCACTTTTGTCCTTTTTTTCACTGCAAAGCCTATATTTTTAAAACTAAAAAGTACTGTTTACTTAGTATTTTTATCACTTACAAAAATTGTTTTATTTACAGTTACTTTTTTTCTTTTATTGTCCTTCAAAACATTAATGACATGAAGTGGGGTATATGCTTTACAGTCCACCAAAACGTTTAATAAAGTCAACCATAGTCCTTTCTTTCTCAGTCACTTTTTCTTGCAAAGCCATATTTCATAAATATGATTGATGCTTTATAATCTCACATTTATTCACTAATTTCAGTGTTGCTGGTTTTCCTCCTGTTGATCTCCATCTCCCAAATCCAATCTCTGGTTCATTTCCAACATACTCCTGGTTCTTCTTGTCAGAGCCTGTACTTTTTCTGTCTCTCAAGTATTTTTCTTTGGAACATTGGAAAAGGTTTCACTGGCATAGTCTTTCTATGAGCTTTATTATCAGAAGAATAAGAACCAGAATCGCTTTTTGTTTGATAGCTCACTTTTTGTTTGATAAATGTTTTGTCTTTCCTCCTTAGCATGTTATGCATTGGAAAATAAATTTGACCCTCCAGGAAAAAATATTCTGAAGATAGCTCGATACAGCAGCTTGAATCGCACACCTGTTTCTCAATATTCCCTGACTGCTGCATTAAATATATTCCTCTTTTGCCTGGTGTACAGTGAGTAATCATTTTCCACAAATACTATACTGTCTCCCACTTTTAGTATTTTGTCTTTCTTCTACAGTTTTGTCAGAATCAACTCTTTCTGTTGGTAGGACTGCATCTTTACTATTAGAGGTCTTGGCTGTTTTCTTGTGGCCAGGACTGGAGCATACACACGATGTGCCCTTTCAATTAACAACCCCTGCTGTTGAATACCAGTCCAGTTGCATATTTGTGCTTTCATAAATTTAATACAGTCTGTTCCTTTCAGTTTCTCTGGTACAGCAGAAAATCTCAGGTTTTCTCTGTATGGTCTTTCCTCTAATTATATACTTTTTTAATATCGCTTCTTGAGCAGTCTCATGCTCAGCCAGCCTCTTCTTCATTAAGACCTCTTGATTTCTGCAGTTTTATCAACTCACCTGAATACCCATTTAAAGCTTCTTCTATTCTTCCAGTCTTTTGTTATTTGAATTGATATACTCCTTCAGTGTTTCATTTATTTAATTAGCTCTGAACACAGGTGACTTATTTTTTCCTCTAGACTTCTGGAAGCCATGTCTTGCACCAAAGCTGGATTTTGAACTGCCTTTTACTGAACAGCTGCAGGATTCTTCCCAGACAGTGTGTGAATGATTTTTTTTTTCAGATTCTCTACATTTTTTTTTTGCTGGCATCCAGGCAATGCACTTACAAGCCAGGTAACTGAAATTTACCTCCAAAAGACAAATTCACTGGCTGTCTTTTCTGAGGTTCTATTTTTGCAATGGGAGAGCTGAAATTAAACTGTTACTTAGTTTGTCACCATCTTTGAAGTCTAAGCATAATTATTTCTTTCAATCTGTTTTTGTACTGAGCTGATGCCTGATACTTAGTTTTGTATGTTACTTTGTGCATGTCTGTCCAGTTCCCCTTCTGAAAATGGGTACTGCCCAGCAGGCCAACCTGGTCAACAAAATGCAAATAAATATATATCTCTCAGACATGGTAAAACATATACAATTAAGGTGACCCCATGTAAATAACATATGTTATACGTGAAAGCCTGCAAAAAGTGTGAAAGCAGTGAAAAGGGTACGGATACTTTTAATAAATTTTTGTCAAATGGTTTGCTATGTTAGTTAGATGAGGGATTGGTGGTGCAGAACCCTAAGTGTGCAGACAGGGAAAATGTTTAGGACCTGCAAACTGCATAGAATGACACTGGCTCCTCACAGTTACGTCTGTAGAATGTTTTTGGTAATTCCAGGAGAACTGCTTATAATGTTTGGTTATTCACTCATTCGGAATGATTTGAGCTCGCTACTGGTTCTGCCCTTTGTTCACATCTGGTAATTTCATTATTTAATATTTTAACTTGTTATGTTTACTGCTTCAAACAGCCACAAATAAACTCACAATTTCAGCCATTTCATTCCAAATATTATTTTTATAAGGCTGGCATGAGCATGTTTAACTTGTTTTATTTATTTAATCCATTGTGCAGCCTAACCATGTGCATATATTTATTGCCTATACTACCTTCTGTGTTAATGCTTATATCTACTATCTTCTTAGGAGAGCTGGATACATTGTGTAGATGATAAATATAATTTAGTTTTTGTTAGCAGAGTAATTTAATATCTATTAAATATATAAGCACTTGCTTACTTTGTAAGCAGTGTCAGTATGCCATTTGTCTGCATATAGTTTGTGGTCCAGGAAAGGACTGAAACCAGCTTCAGATAACTCAATTTCCCCCGATAATTGAGAACATATGTTTTCCATACATTAGATAATATAAGTAACCAAATACTGCAGTTCTGAGGAAGTCCTGTGGTTGGACGAAAGCGCTCAACTTGTACTTACACCACTCTTTGGCTAAAGACTATGGAACTTATTTGGCTACTTGTCTTTTTTTTTCTCAATTTTTTTTTATTATTCAAATACATTTGAATGAATTCCATAGTATTTATACATAACATCTTAAATAACTATGTACACTATTTAAATTAGCCTGACACTATAACAGATATTAGTGTATACAGTTACTTTATAAGTATGTCCAATCCATTATCAGAGTGTCTGATCAATTATTGTATAGTGTCAATCAGTGATAAGACTTTCCCCCAAGGTTGTTGACAAATGGCTTTGGATAAATTCTTAGTTCTTTAATTTTAATTTCCAATGATGTTATGGTCTTCAGTAGGCTGTAGAAGTCTTCCAAAGTTGGTATTGTGTTTGCATACCATCTTCTTCTTATACACTTCCTTGAAATTGCAAGTATAGTCCATACTAGATACATATTTGACCTATTCAAATGAGGACCTTCATTTACATTTAATAATACAAGAGCTTTATTTAAATAAAATGATTAATTAAATAAAGCTTGTAGAATGTTATTAATACCATTCCAAAATGGCTAATTTTAACACACTCAAAGAAAATGTGGTTCCAATCTGCATTGTGTACTTGCTCACATCTCCAACATATTCCTTTTATGGAAGAACTAATTTTGCTGATTCTGTCTGGGGTTAAGAATGCTCTCTGCAAGCATTTCTAATTAAAAACTTTCCAGTATTGTGTAAAGGATGCATATTTTATCGATAATAAGATATTTGTTTTAATATCTTCAGTAAACTGTATTGAGTGTCCTTTTGTTACATATTTCCAATATGAGTTTTTGGGTGTTGTTTTATAGTTTATCAATATTGTGTAAAATTTTGAAATACTGTTTCCCATGTCTAAGTCATTATATATGATTTCATATATGTATTTCGTAAATTTAGGTATTTCTTTAAATGAAGAATTTTTAATTATTCTACTTAAATCTTGCGAATATGACAGAATACTTGGATCTATATCAGAACATCGAAGTTTTAAAACTTAGAATGTTCTAATATCGACCCGTTTTGAATGAACGCTAAAAATAGCAAAGCTGCAGAACACTGAATTCTTTCCTAAGGAAAGAATTTGGTTGGCCGGTTCTGTGGCTTCGCTCTTTTCAGCACTGTGGTGGAAATTTACAGGTCGGGTTCAGGTAAGTGTGCGATTGTGTGGTTGTTAGGATTAGGGCATGGGTTAGGTGAGTTAGGGTTAGGGCATGGGTTAGGGAGCGGGTTAGGTGAATTAGGGTTAGGAGCGGGTTAAGTGACTTAGGGTTAGGGCGCAGGTTAGGTAAGTGTGCGACAGTGACAGACCTTAGGGTTAGGGTTTGGATTAAGGTAAGTGGATAGATAGTAGTGTATGTATAGTTTAGTGTAGTGTTAGTTGTAGGATTATAAGTGTATGTGTGTGGATTGATGTTTTGTAGGTGTGCTTGTGTTATGTGTATGTGTTCCAGAATACAAATTTTTTTCCCCAAGGAAAAAATTTGCTGTTCTGAATGTTCGATATTATGCGGTATAGATATTTTAGGTTTGATGAAATAGCGTTCGCTATTTTTATCTTTCAATAACGTGATATAAACACAAATACTCTATAAAGTTAGCCAGTCCTGTTGTGGAATTTTGTATGTTGTTTTTATTACTTGCATATCTAAAACTTTTAGTTCTTTGATATCTTTGAAGGAAGAAGTTTATATATTTCCATAATTATGCCATCTATACCTGGAGCTTTATTATTTTTACCCTCTTTTATTGTATCTTTAATTTCTTTGTAGGATATGAGTGCTTGCAGATCTAGTTTTAATTTTTCAGTTTTTTTTTATATTAGAACATTTTTCATCTAGATTGGAAATGTTCCATATACTGATTTCTATAGGCATCAAGATTGTCACCTATATCTGAGACATTTTTCCCTTTCTTTTCATGGAAGATACTTTTAATGTTATTAGCTTTTGATTGTATTTTGAGTCTTGTGGATAAATTATGTAGATATTTGGGAGAAGTGGCCAAGGTATTAGTTTTTAGATTTTATAAAGTTAAACTAGTTTTATGTGTTAGAATTTCATTGTTTAATACATCTACTTTCTTTTTCATCTCCAAATGATTTAGATTTTTTTTCAGCTTTTACTGACAAAAGTTTGGATTGTAGATCTAGTCATTCAGAATCCCATTCTCTGATTGTTTTATACCAAGTTAGGGTTTTACCACATATGTAAGCTTTTAATGAGTCCCATATCATTATTTTATTTATCTCTGTGATGTAATTAACATCTAAGAAGAACTGTAATTCAGATAATAACCAGGGTTTGAACTTTTTAATTTTAGTTTTATATGCTGGAATTCTGAAGTTAAAGATTAATGGTTTGTACCCATTTTGAAGTTTTAGTATCAATGAACTGTGGTCTGAAAAGAGGCAAGGAGTGATTGAGAAATTAATGATTTTAGAGTGTAAGTCACGGGTAGCAAATATTTTATCTATTCTAGTTTGGGTACCAAATCTGTGATCTTAATGGGAAAACAACAAAGATTTATCTTCTTTAAATTTGAAAGTATCTACAAGATGAAATTATACTACCCACTTGTTTAAAGCTTTTGATACAGCAGAAGTACACATGTAGTTTCAGAAATATCAAATATACAGTTAAAACCTCCTCCTAATATTAAGTTGCCTTTATAATTATTGGAAATGAAATCCAAGTGTTTTTAAAAGTTCCTGTTCCAATGCCTGGGAACCAGTATAGATTGGTTAGGGTCCATATTCTGTTATTATATTTAACTATTACTGATGCCATAAGGCCTTCTTTATCTTCATACTTATACATGATTTCTGGGTTAATCACATTTGTTTTCCATAAAATTGTTACCCCTTTTGTCTTTGTCTTATAAGTGGATTGCGCCAATATCATATATTCCTTAGGATTCCATTTGTAATTGTCATTTGTTTAGAAATTAGTTTCTTGAAGGAAGACAATTTGTGCTTTGTTCAGTTTTAAATATTTCAGTAGATTTGATCTCTTGCTAGGATTGTTTAAGCCATTGGTATTTAAAGATAATAAAGTTAAATCCATCTTACGTTATTTAGACTATATATTTTTTGTTTTATTGTGACTATTAAACATTTTCCTCTGATAATTATAAAATATATATTTGAGCTTTTAAAGGAAATTATCAGTTTTATACTTTGAGTGTTTACCAATAAAGTAATGTTTTGGTCAGGCATATTAAAATGTTTTTGTGAAATAAATTTAAATTAATCAATGTTATCAAAACTAAGATTCGCACTAGCCATGGAATGAAACTCATTCCTAATCTGATGGATAAACCTAAATCCATCAGATTATCACTCATACCTTGAGAATCCAAAACATCTAAGCTCCATAAATTGAATTATCATATGGAGAATATTTGTAACAGGAATAAGCAATATTTATTTTATTTTGAACAGATATAGTACTATTGTAGATTAGACAAAATTATAATACAATATAAATGCCTACTTATTGTATAAGCAATTAATATTTACATGAAAGATAGATGACAAGCAATTTAATCATAGTAAAGTAGGATGTATCATTTATACAACCCCAGTAAAAAATTATAACACACAGTTATTTAACATATTCACCCTTATTGCTGAAGTATTTCTAAACTTATTACTTAATATAAACAGATGGTAATAACATTTATACCTAATGTTTATGATGCAATGTATTTTATTGGATATATCAGGTTATATTTCACTGTTTGCCAGCATTTAAGTAATCACTTTGTTGGTTGCTAACTTACTTAAAGCATCATGTTTTTTTTATGTGAACATTGATGAAAGTTAGTGCATTTTAACTATCAGTGCATCCCTCTTCCCCCATTTCCTACATATAAGGATTTTCATAACTGTCATTTCTTATGAGTGAAATTATAGGTTAAAAACAACAAATTCACTTATTGTGATTAATGATTACAGGTTCCCATTCCATATTCATAAATTGCCATTTTATGGCATATACTGAAAGTTTTTAGATTTAAATGGGAACATTCTATTTTGTATAATCAGCAAAAGTTAAACTGAATGATTATTGTCAATTTAATACTATTTGTTCAGAATATGACCGTTACATTCTGCGACATTTCAAGTTCAGGCTTCTATTGTTTCTCTTGAACAACTTTGTCAGTTTGATGTCATGTACAAAACATTAATTACCTTGGTAACTGCTTAAGTATTATATATGGTCAAATGGGTTACAAAAACTACAATTCAAGTTAAAGCAATTACATGATTTGTTATGCATATTTACTTGTATTAGAAAATCATCATGCTTCCCCTTGATGTTCAATGTAGTCTATGTCATTTATGACTAGTTAAGACAGCAATGTTATTATACACAAGCCCATGTTATTAAATCCTGTCTTTAATACCTAAATTCAGCAGACTGCTTCATCTTATATAACGAGTATATATTTTATGTCTAGATTTACTAAAATCATACATTACATAACTATTGTGTGTGTTTTTTTTTTTGGCTGTTGCTTAGTTATTTGAGATTCCACACGCTGTAATGCTTATTCTTATTAGCTCCTTCCAAGCATGTTTATACAGTCCATAGACTTTGACCCCTCTAGTTTCTTATTTGTTATAAGTATGTTTCCATCCTTACATACAGATATATCAGTACTTCAAGCACGGGCAACAATGCTCTTCCAGTTTTGCCAGAATACCATTCACTAGTTCATGTGGTGTGTTTCCAGGCTGTTCTTAAAATATCCAAACCAATATCTGTTCTGTTCCATTTTACCAGCCTGTTCCATGCAGTGGCCACTCTGCCAGTGAACCACTCAACACATCTTCCATTCCCATGGATATTTCCATGAAGGAAACCTGATGACTCTCTAGCAGTTCCCGGCAACCTCAAACACCCCTAGAATCAGCTATCCCCATATGCCAAACTCGTCCGAGCAAGCTCATCTCCCAGACCACTGCAAAGGGTACTGCACAAGTGCTCTTAGTCTTTCACAATAACTCAGACTTCCACTCTTATGTAAGTCCTTAATATGTTTGGATCAAAATACATTTTAAATGTAAAATTATGCTTATTATTATTATTTATTATTATTATTTATTTATTTTTTAATCAGGAATCAACTTAATGAGTTAAACAAAGTGTTGGGAGACCATCAATATGTGTAGATATGGTTTAAAATAGCCCTTTTATTATATATTTTTTTAAACCAAAAACTTAATTGCCAAGAATCATCTTGGAGGCTCCTCAGAGCCTTTAAGCATTATCGTCACTCTTTCTCCGTTCCCATGGCAACCTTGGAGCATCTGTTTCTGTTAGTGTGTCTGTGTACTGCATACCAGAGGTTTGCGATGCACCTGAAGCAAAGCCTCACATCACTGCAACTTCAAGCCTAAATTCCCTCCCTTTTAGCGAGGCAGCAGCCAGGAAAAGAATGGAGAGCAAATAGAAAAAAAAAAACTCCCAACAAGCCACCACAGCAAGAGATAACACATTCTTCCAGCCTTCCCACCTCTAATTCAGCAGATGTATAAAGAAAATATTCTCTGCCAAAATATCCCAAATCACAGTTTTATCCACCCCCTGGATCCAGAATAAAACATCAAATGTCTCTTCCTAATATAGAAGCATCAGTAAACCTTGATCACAAGCTGCAACCCACAGCTTCCTAGAGACAAAAACAGCAACATACAACAGCTGCCAGACATAGCTGCATCCACACACACCATGTCAGGCTTAATCAAATAGCACTTGAAGCTATGATAACTGTCATAATTTATATTAACTTTGTTTAGACAGAATAATAATGTCATTTGTACTAGTTGCCAGACACAGCTGCATCCACGTACACCATATCAGGATTGATCAAACAACACTCTTAGCTGTGATACCTGCCATAATTGATATTAAGTATATTTAGACAGAATAATGTTTATATTTGTACTAAGCGCTTGCTACTATTATTGAACCAGGATATAAATGACATTTCTAAATCATATTTTAACTGAAGAAGGCATTAGTCTCCATGACAGCATTTTTTTTTCAAAACACTCTACTGTTACTGCTATTATATATTATGTCAATTTGTTACATTTGAGTGTGAACTCTGATGAATGGTACCTTGTTGAATTAGTTAATTGATTGCTTAAATTATTGTAAGTAACATCAATGAAAAATGAACAAGATAAGTATTCATTGAGTTCAAGTAGGGGAATAGAAACTACTATGTTTGTATTATATGTTGCTTTGTTTGGCTTATATAATACATTATTTTTTTCCAGATAATGTAAATAGTAACCCATCTTGACCTACCTTTGTTTGTAAAAATTTATTTAACTTTTTGAACATTCTGAATAAATCATTACTGTTTCTCAGTTGTTTAAAAAAACCCTCCTTTTTTAAATAAAAACAGATGACAAGTGATGTACCATATCAGTTGATACTTTGAGAGATGTGGTTGTAAGAGTTATTTTTTGGGACAGCTATCTTGGAATCAGTTTTTTGTTTCTTCTTTCTAGCATCAGTCCAAGGATTTGTTTCTTTTATTCTTTTAAGAGTAGGGGCCATCCATTCCATTTCTTCTGGGACAGACACTATGTTGTTGTTTTTGATGAATATAGTAGTTTCTTCTAAGCCATTAAAGGTTCTCATCTCATTGGCAAAAAGAATTTTTATCTTGGCTGGAAAGGCTAGCTATGCTTTAATGTTGTTTTGTTTCAACAGTTGTATTATCGGCCAGGCCTTGTATCCTTTATTCTAGTATTCTGGAAGAATAATCATTGTCAAACCTTATCAGGCTTTGATTGTATGTTAAGGGTGATTTTCTCCAAGCAGATTTTAATGTTAGTTCCTTGTCCAGAAATGAAATAAATTTTATAACTATGGATCTAGATGGAGTATTTGTTGAGTTAGAAGCAGGTTTCCTCAGTGCTCTATGTGCCCTTTCAATTCCAAATGAAAGTCCCTCTTTCAAGTCTAAAAATTCAGGAATCCTGTTTGTTAAGAATGAAATAATATCTTCTCCTTCAGTGTTTTCAGGCAGACCAAAGATCCTTATGTTGTTTCTCCTTTCCCTGTTTTCTAAGTCATCTATTTTCTTAAGCAGCCATGTATTCTATTTAAGCAAAAATTCTTTTTGGACTTCTTTCTCTTTCAGTCTCCCTTCAATGTCATTTACTGAAGTCTCTATAATTGTTTTTTTTTTTTTTTGTATGGTGTTCGTGTAATAGTTCCTTAAGAGTATCAGTCTGGTTTTGAGAATTTAATTTGAGGTTTTCTAAGTCATTTTTAAAGCAATCCATATTCAAAGATAGTTCCTGTAAGGTAGATGTCATCAATTGCAGTTCTTTTTTTCAAAGCAGCATCTGGATGAGAATTCCTTGAGTTGTTCATATTCAGTGACTCAATATATCTCCAAGTTACTTGACAGGAAAATGTTTGTGTATCTCCACCAAAATTTACATTTATGTAGTTTAGTGGTTTATCTATAGATTTCTGATGTTTTAAACTTGAAAATAATACACTTTTCCTATATTATTATACTAGTTTATGGAGCTCTCAAAATTCACTGCTCTCAGTTGGCCATCTAGGCTCCGCCCCCAGTTACTTGTCTTTTGACTACATGGAAAACGCACAGTTTTTGATACATTATATGACATATTAATATCTACTAAACGGGGCCATGGTGGCGCAGCGGTTAGCGTTGTCGCCTCACAGCAAGACGTTCTCCTGTTCGATTCTTGGCTGGATAGACATGCAGGTAGGTGCGTGCATGAATGGGTGTGCCTTCTTTGAAGGTTCGGCATTGGGCTAGGAACTCGGCTTCATAAAAATCCACTGTCAATCATTAGCGGACCGAAGTTCCAATGTGGCAACCCCTAACCTTGAAAAGCCGAAAGATTAACATATGCTAAAGGTTTATAGCAATTTACCCCTCTTCGGCAAACAAGAGCATCATTTTAGAGCAAGGCGTAAAAAAGAGGGGGAGGCTTCCGGATTGATGAACCCGCATTCGTGTAGTCTCTAAAATGTGAAGATTAATAAGACACATACATGGACAGAAGTAGTATAAATAATCACTTGGTATCAGAACTAAATGAACCTTACATTATGTCCATATACACAGAGAGAGATAAGTGTAGTAAAATATATACATTAATTTAGTTTTTAAACTACAGGTACTTTAAACCCTTTTAACGTTCAAAAAAGTACAGAATTAGCACATCAACTAATAAAAAATTGTACAAAACAAGATGCCAATCAAGTCGGCACAGCCCATACCAGCGTGAACTACATGCGCTCAGTCAATTGTTAGGGTGAACTTAGGGTTACCACCTGTCCCACTTTGCAAGGGACAGTCCCTCTTTAGGCAGTTGTGTCCTGACAAAATTTAAAAAAATGGCAAATGTCCTGAGATTTTAGGACAAAATTATTTCCTATATGTTATGTAATAGCTGCATAAAACAGTTATTCTGTATCTAAAATACCTAAATGTCATAAGAAACAGAATAAGCAACTAAAATGCTACAAGAATAAGCTTTTATTTAGGCAAAACAGTTATGTTTTATCCTTTGTACTGACCGTGGGTATGTGTTGGCCTATAAAATCTGATGTTTGTACCAAAAATGTCCCACTTTGGCCAATGGCCATTTGAAAAGGTGGCAACCCTAGGTGAACTACATGTGGCATGTTCCAAAATGTATAAACACTGGCGTATGGTAAGACATAAACTTAAGGAGCTACATTTGTATTAACGGATTCCACGTTATCTCCAGTAGAGATTAGATTAACTACGGTACGCAAAATCACCCGTTTTATGGACATAAAAACGTTGCCGTTTTAACAGTTTGGCAACAAGAACACGTGCTACCAAAAACGTCATCCTCTGCGCCGATTTTCTGCATGTTGTGGTGCTGCAGGACAGCATGAGTATTTGAATTTTTAGATTTCCGGTGTGTGGGTAAATTGCACTTCTTTAATAGTTAAACTGTGTGCCTTTTAAGTGATAGCTAATTCGACATGCATAGGCGAACTTCAGGGAATATTACAAGTTTGAATAAAGGTGGCAATGTGAAACAGACTGTAATAAGCAAATTCTTTTTGCCCCAAAAAGCAAGCACCACGGATCCCAGAGAGAGCAAAGAGTTTGTCCAGGAGGATTTCACCGAGAAGGTGAACTTTGATTATGCTTAGCTCTGTATTTGTAGTAGAAAACATGGAATAAGTTATGGGCATGGACATATGTTTAGGTGTAAAATGGGATTTATGATTCTTGATGCATTTCTCTTTGCACGTCTTACTTGTGGTGGCTTATGTGCTCTTCTTGGATGTATGAGTGATGCAAAATTTATATATTGTTTGCAGGATCTGTCTTGAGACTCTGATTTGCTTTTTTAACTTAATTTGTTTGACGTTTTAAAGTTTTTTTAAATGTTAATGTATAGTTAACAGTGTATAGCATGCCCCGAATAACCCTTCCTGATCTTGATAGCTTCTGTAATGTAAAGAAAAGTCCATGTGCTGATGACAATAAACATGTTTCTATAAGTAGGCAAATATTTATGTCCTTAAAATTGCTTAAACTGAAGTAACTTTATGGTGTACATTTATAGTGATTTTATTCTGAACAGTTGCCCATGCTCAAAACATGACAAGCTAGGAAGCAGGAAAATGAAAATATGAGATTCTTACTATTCTTTTGTTCCCTGCTTTAATACTCACATTGCCTGTACACCATGTGAAGACAGACACACTAACAGCACTAGTGTATAGCAAGTACCATACTCACTTTTCATTCAGTAGTTCATTCTCAGAACCCACATGGAGAGGGGAGGGGTGATAGAGCTTCTGACAAGCAACAGGCAGGAGTGCCAAATCTATTACAAGATATACATATAAGCACACTTGTGTATGCACATTGCACACATACCTATAAGTGTGTAATATGATCTACTTGTGTGTGTGTGTGTGTGTGTGTGTGTGTGTGTGTGTGTGGGGGATGTGGGAGGGAATTGGTGAAAACCCTGTGGACGTGGGGCTGGGGCATGGAACTAAGCAAAAGAGCATGATTTTCTGATTCAACAACACTAGCTTCAGCACTGGTGTTCACAGTTAATGTATAGTTCAATGGGGGAACCAATTGCACACAGTTAAAGAGCGAATGTGGTGCTGTAGTAAATAACGATGGTGTTTTAATGCTTGTGTTCCAGCAGGAGCATAAGTATGGGGCATGGGTTGTAGCAGAGACAGTATAGACCTTAAAGGGAGTAGGAAGAAGCTCCTAACATGCCAGTTACCTTCTTTTAGATGGTTAATGTTTTATCCAAAGAATCTCACAAGAGCTTTAAAATGTCTTGTTCTTCTGCTATTTTATCTGCAGTTGTTTTCCTTTCTACAGATATGAAGCCTTTCTGTTCATAGACAGAGTGATGGAGCAAGAAAAGGAAGATTTTCAGTATATTACTGTATGTGACACTTTACTGTGCACAATCAGAGTTATAAAGAAGGGAAGCAAGATTTTGCAGTGCACTGTTCCCTGCAGACAGCTAGTATATAAACTAGTGGTCAGACATTTGTGATAATCTAGGTATTATTATTGTCTTACAAAGTGCTAACTGTTCATGCTGGATTTTATAGCAAAGCTTGAGAATCCATCTGGAAAAGAATCCCAAAGCCAGAGAGTAACTGACTGGACTTATTTATTTTGATTGTTGTTGTTTATAGTGCATGGTAGAACAAATAAGATATATTATGATGAGTATTTTAAAATAGTTTATGGTGCAAATCTTAAAAAGCTGTAGTTAGCTGTTTCTTTGGTTAGAAGTGTGATGAATAACGTTTTCTAAGAATGTACTGGATAAATTTGAGTGTACTGAACAGCTTAGAATATAGTGAGCAACTCTGAGCATTCAGTACGAGAAAATCTGAGTAGGGCTGCATTGCCAAAAATATATTCCACCATGCATCCATATCTGTATAATGTATTTGTTTGCTTACTCTACAGATGTGATGCTTTGACTCTTTTTCAGTCATGACCCAGAGCAAAAAGTAGAAAATACTGTCAGCGAAAGATAAAGTATGATGTGGAATCTTTTGATATAGGAAGCAAGTAAGCTAAATACTAAATGCAATCACCAGTCACCATCAACCCCTTTTTCCCATTTTTCTACATAGGGTTGGTGTGTTATGTCACTTGCCATCTCTCTCAATTTAGTGCCTGTCTTGTACCTTCTTGGACAGTCATGCCTGACAGGCCAGTCTTTTTTCACACAATCCATCCATCTAGTTAATGGATGCCCTTGGTTCTTTTTGCCTTCCTCCTGTCTGTCAAAAATCTTCTTCACCGGATTGCTTTTAGCTTTCCTGTACTTGTGCTCGAACCACTGTAATCTGTTCTGTTTGAATTCTCTGCAATTGGAGCTACTATGGTCTCTGCAATGATGTCCTCATTTCTTTATCTGTCCCATGGTGTGCATCCTACCACCGAACTCGGGCAATTCATCTCCATCACCTCTAGCTTCCCCAGCTGCTCTTGTCTTCATTGCCCAAGTTTACGTACCATACAGTAGTCTGCTCACACTGTTGTTTTGTACACCTTACATTTCAGCTTCATTGGCATTCATCTGTCACACGCTGCCCTTGATGCTTTGTGCCAGTTGACTGCAGCTGCTCTGATTGTAGCTTTGACCTCCTCATTCAGACTTCCCTTCTCTTCAGCCACCCGTCCTGGATTCTTGAAGCTGCTAACCTGCTCCACTATTTTCCCTTCTGACTAAATTCTCAGTTTCTTCTGATTTCCTCCATTTGCTGCCATTGTTTCTATCTGATTTTGTCGCCAGTATTGCAAGTAAACATATAAAGCAGTATCCATATCTACAGAAACATTCTGTAGGAATTGAAATACTAGAAAGATCTTCTATAGTGCACACTGCCTACCTTGACCTGACCAAAGCCTTCGACATTATTCCCCACTTGGGCATAATAGATAAACTCTCTCAACTATGCATCAATATGTATGTTACCAGATGGATAGCTAACTGATGGAACCCACCTAGTTAAAATAGGGGAAGCCATCTCAAGCAGTAGATCCGTATCGAGTGACGTACCCCAGGGTTCTGTCTTGGTGCCTCTGTTATTTGGGGTATACTTTTCTGAGGTGCAGGCCAAAACCAGTGTGCTATGACTGACCAAGTTTACAGATGACTGCAAGCTGGGCACTTTCATCAGTTCCCTTAGTGATGTGGACATCCCCCAAGAGGGTCTCACCCAAACAAATGATTGGTGTCAGGAACATGGCCTCAAGATGAATACAAAAAAATGCATCATCATCCCCTTTGGGGAGAGTGACATCCTCACAAATGATCACATTAATATAACAATGTCTTAAGCACGCAATCAGTTGTGAGGGATTTGGGTACCTAGATTGATAGCAACCTGACTTTTGACCACTATGTTGCTTCCATTGTACAGAATGCTTTCTACATGGCCCACCACATAAGTAAGGGTATCTCATCCAGGGACAAGGAGGTCATAACATCCCTGTATTCTTTCCTTATAAGGCCCATTATTGAGTACAACACCACATTTGGCATGTACCTTGCAAAGCACATGCAGCTGCTGGAGAGACCACAGAGGTTCCTCACTAGGAGAATCCAGGGCCTCAAAAATTTACCATACACCGATAGGCTAAAAGCCCTAGTCCTCTACTCGGTTTCATACAGATTCCTCAGAGGTGACCTCTATCTGGCATAGAAGGTGATCTCAGACCCCACCTTGATGGAACTGCTGCATATCCGCAAGTCTAGCTCCACTCGAGTAACCCACATGCGCGGCCTGAACCTGGTCTGTGACATCCATAGGACTTCTTGGTGGGACAGATTTGTGTCCCAAAGACTCCCCGGTCTGTGGAATAGACACCCTCTCCACATCAAGCAGAGTATCTCTTTACCCCTTTTTAAGCACAACCTGGATAAACTGGATGGGAATAGAAAATACATCCCTGGGATTCCATCCATGTCCTTGCCGGACAGGGACATTGGGTGCTGATTTGTCTAAATATGGGGTAAACTCTCGAGTAGGCTTATAAGGGCCCCAGGGCCAATAGCCTAGTAACTTCCTATGATCTTTAGTAATATTTATGAAGTATATAGAATCGAGCATAACTGTGGATCATAAACAGAACTATTTGTGCATGGGGAAATCTAAGCAAAATTCAGCACAGAGTGAAAGGTTGCACATAAATCAAAGCATGCTTTTAGATGGGACTTGCAGGAAAGCAGGAACAAGGGACTAAGGAAGCAGGAGTGATTACATAAAAAGGTAAGCATGATGAATGCAAAAGTGGTGACAGAAAACATGTCATCAGATTACTAGTTGGGGGTGCAGCAAAGGATTATTTAAGCCTAGTTATCACATGTTTGTATTGTTTTATATTAACATCCTTTCTGACATTTAGGGGCAGTATCTCCTAGGCAAAAAAGAAAGTGCAGTGTTTAGGTTGCTTGCATAGCTCTCAATATTCCATCTCCAAAATAAGGAACACTAGCCTTCATAATATGGAACAAATGGGCAAAATGTACAACACATACTAATGGCTTACTAACACCTTCAACTAGGAAGGTCATATGATGATTAAAATGGGCTGGTGTGAAGAGCAACTGCATTGGAAATATAGCACAGCTGGTAGTGCTTGCATGTCTATAAGCATGAAAATATTTTCCTCAGGAAGTATGTAATAATAATAATTGTACAATGACTGCTCATTTGTATTCAGAAATGAGCACACTGATTGGACAGCCCAACCAGTGTGTCTACTGTAAATCGAGTATTTGCCGCAGAAGTACCGTTGAGAGGATGGACTTTTTTTGAAATATGCTGAGGTACAGTGCAAAACAGTGGAAAAATCAGGTACATTTTTGTACAAAGACATTATGTAAGAAAAGTAAGATATTTGTTTCTTAAATAATGTCATTGTATAATAATAACCCACTCATGGGTTTGGGTAGGTCAGGATTTACCCACAGTTGGCTTTGTTTAATTTCTCGAGCTATGCCTCATGATCACACCAGCCATGGTTAAATAGTGATATACCCACACCCACTCATGCGTTATTGCTTAATTCATCTCTCTAGGTGGTGTTATGACTACTTCAATAGCGAAAGCAGTTACATACGGGTTTGTGATGTTAACTCTGATGCTGTACTGGTAATGGTAATCAAATAACATTTTTATTCTGCAGTTGTAGGACATGCAGTGTTTTTTTTCAGAACTTTAAGAGTGCAGGAGGCAGCACACTCTGCCACTGATACAAGTGTAGAAGTAGCAGAAAAGTTCTGAATTAGCAAAAAAGTATACTGTAACTTTCATGTATGTTAAGACTGGAGTGCCTCATACCTTTATAAGTCTATACTAGATTAATGCCACCAGGGCCTTTATAAGCCTAGTGGTGCAGCTCAACCCAGTTTTGCCCCTATGTATCATAGGCAGTTTTTAGGAGGGGGTGTGTTTGTTAGGAAGTTTCTAAAGGTTATGAGTGGTATGTCAGTTTGGGCTTGGTTATTGTCTGCCTCTGACTAAAAGAGACATGGGGCCCAGACCTGGGGTGAATTTCTGATTTCCCATTTGTTGGTCAAGATTATGCTTAAACAAGTTTATGGAAGGCTCAGCCTCACATAGATGGGGACCCTGTTCCACAGCATGGGGATCCTCTGAGATAAATATCTATCTAGCCAACATGTCGTATTTATGTCATAAGCAAAGTTTAAATCCTTGCGTCTCTTGGTTCTGATGCTTTTCATTTTGCAGATGTGCAAAAGTTCCATCAGAGCTGGATCTGAGGATGGCTTGTATGCCAGGCATAGATCGCTTCTCAGTAGACTGTAGGAGACAGAGTATAGAGATAAGATTTTAAGGTGAGTCGCGTAGGACAATATATTTATACCCTGGATTGTCTTGGTAAGGAGCTTTTGTGGATATTTTAACTGTTGTATATGTCTGGTCAAATACGTACCGAGGGGAGCATTATATTCAATGAGGAGTCTCACAAGGGCCAATCAAGTGGCATTATGACTTCCTTGGACCTGGATGGCATGCCCTTACTTATAAAGTGGGCAACATAGAACTGTTTTCTTACTACCTTGGCCACATGTTCTTCAAAGGTCACATTACTGTCTACATATATTACTGTCTACATATATTCCCAGATCCCTGACTATTGGGTCAGTTCTTGGGAGTGCCTTATCGATGGAGTACACAGTGTGAGTGGCCATTTTACCAAAAGGCACTATAATGCATTTCTTGCCATTGAGTTTTAATCTGTGACTTTGGCACCAGTCATTTGTCTGAGTTAGATCCTCTTGTAAGATGTTTGTGTTGTGGGGGTAGCCTATGAAAGCTCCCAGTTTGCAGTCATCTCTGAACTTGGTCAGCCAAAGGCTCTTGACATTAGCCTTTGTTTTTGAGAAGTAGATGCCAAATATGAGTAGTCCATGGAGCCCTGAGGTACTCTGCTGGTAATCAGTCTCTTAGTGGAGGTGGTCACACCAATCTTGACTTCCTGTGTCTTGTCTGTGAGCTAGCTGGCAGTCCGAGTTATGTACAGGATTATGGCCATTTCAATGAGTTTGTCAACTATATCCGAGTGGGGTATTGTATTGAACACCTTAGCCAGGCTCGTTTAGGTAGTATTCACAATTTTCCCTTCATCCATTGCCTTGGTGACCTTCTCAAAAATTCCACTAGGTTTAGTAGAGATGACCTTCCTTTGACAAAGCCAAACTGGGTTTGGTTCAGTGTCTGAAGATTGTCTATGTCTTCATTTCTATGCTAATTTGTTCCATTGCTATTCATATTGGATTACTCGGACTAATGGTTCTGTAGTTTCCAGGGTTGGTTGAGGGTCCACCCGTGTGAAGTGACTTAACCATTTCAGTACTCCATTCTCATGGTACAAAGACTGTTTTGAGGCTGTAGTTGAAAAGTGACTCAAGTGGTCCTGTTAGGTTATGCTTAAAGTTATTTAAGAGGCATCCCAGGATATTGTTGGTGTCCAATGGGTCTGTGTTTTTGGCTGCCAGGACATATTCCCTGCTAATTGCTGGGATGGGGTATGCTAGTAGGTATTTCATGGGGGAGGCAGGGGGAGTGACAAAGAAGTTTGAGCTGAATTTTTCAGCCGGCAAGTTTGCTATGTCACTCTGCTTAGTGAAGGTGGCACTGTTGACCACCAGGTTGGCACAATGTGTGCTGCCTTTGAGGTTACGGATATAGCTGTAGAAGACTTCGTGGTTGGGTTTAGCTTATGAGGCTATCTTTCATCTTTGCCATAGAAGAAGTGCTTGGCCTGTGAGTAACTTGTCCTCATAACTGGCCTTGTTGGACTTAATTAGTTCTCTGTGTTTCCTGTTTAGTTTTATAAAGGAGCTCTTATTATGGGAGTTGCACTTCCTGATTTTTAGGCATGGCTTTTTTCCATTTGTTACATATCCTATTATGGTTAGAATTTCATCAGTGTGATTTATTTGAGTTTTTTTGGGTTTATGTCTAGTGGGTATAGCGGCTTCTGTACAGCCATTTACATGGTTTTACAGGGTCTGTGTGAACAATTCTGTATAGGTTGTTGTGTAGTCAGGGTTAGGAGGGGCACTGAATTTTGACAAAACAGTCGCTTACTAGGATGTAGTTTACTTTGGAGTAGTTCGTAAGGTTTGTGGGGGGTACCAAGTTAACTTTTATTTAGAAGACGACAGCTTTATTGCTCAATCTCACCAGCGAGGATGTGACACTGGGGGTTGTTCAGCACTGTCCCATATTGGTGAGTACCAGGCCCAGTATGTTTGAACCTCTGGTAGGTATGTGCACTTTCTGATTAAGGGTATTTGTGTTAATAATGTCCAGGAATTGTTGTGCCTGCAAGGTTGAGACAGTGTATGTTTCCCAGTTTATACAGGGGTAGTTAAAGTCTCCTGTGAATAGGGTATTTAGTCTAATGGTGAGTGTCTCCAGTAGGACTAGGTATGAAGTGTGGAATTCTTAGGACATAGAGGTGACCTATAACTTGCTAGGATATGGTATGGGTCTATGTCTGTGGTGATTCGCACGTGAATAATCTCCAGGGCATCATCCTGTTTAACCAAACTAGAGATATACTTCTTGCTAATGTAAATAGAGACTCCTCCACCTTTTATCCATGTCTGTGCGGCTGATGGTTTAAACATGTGGAAGGGACTGAAGGCTTCCACTGTCACGAGTATTTTCTGTGGATTTAAATCATGTCTTGATAACAACACATATGTCTGCGTTTTTCAGAGTTATGAGAGCTTGTAGGATGTAGTTTCTTGTTTAGTCTCTTAGCATTGAGCAATAACACCTTTAGATTTCCTTGTGTTTTATTTGCAATGTCGGAATATTTATTTATTTTTTTTAACAAGGAGCATCTTTATTAAATTATCACTTATGACATAGGCAATCATACATTTATATAAATGAAAACAAACCATATTGATGTTGTCCTTGTTGCAAGCATTTTACATCACAGACCGTATTGACACAATTCCATTTGCAAACATTATACATCGCTTATAATCTACCCAGTCATTGTCAGTCAGGCATTACATAGCTCATTCAAATCCTGCTTTCTTTTAAACCTCATTCCTCCCCTGTATGTATTGTTCACACATTTCCCATTTTTTCCTATGTAATTTGCTCCTACCCTTTTCTAAAGATCCCAATTCCAGTTGTTTTATCTTTGTTAGTATAATCAGTACTTCTAGTACAGATGGTCTAGACTTTAATTTCCATTTTCTAGTAACTGCTTTTTTGGTAGCCGCCATTAATTAGACTCAGCAAGGCTGTACTATGTCTATGCATTTCCGGTTCTGTATCATAGCTCAGAAATATCATTTCCCTAGTTACACCAGTTTGCTCACCCAGTATCTCTGACAGAGTAGTCTACAGGGAATCTTAAAGTCTACTAACTCATTATACTCCCAGAAAATATGTTCCCATTTACCTCTTTCTTCCCCGTCACTCCACCAACATTCTCTGTCTACCTGAGGAAAAATTCTTTGGAGTCTACTTGGGGTATAAAAATATCTATGTGAACATTTCCAAGCAAAAATTCTAAATCTTCTAGATTTTGTTGCATATTTGAGAGACAAACATACATCCCCCATTGTTTATTTGTGAAATGTTTATCTAATCTCCCTTCCCAATCCTTTCTAACCTCCTCTGACTGATTCTTATAGTTATCATGCAGTATTTTGTATGTTTCACTTTTTTAACATAAACTTCTGTTCTTGATTCTACTAAAACTCTACCAGTGTTGGTCTTTCATTTATTACCCCTATTTATTTCTCTCTGCTTATAATCTGATATCAATCCTTGGTAGGGAAAGTAATCTCTAACCTGCAGTCCAAAATACATTCTTGACATCTTCCCATTCTGTTACTTTTCCCTCTCTAGTTATTTGCTCCCAATACTTTGGTTCTTTTGTCAGTTTTCTCCAATAAATTCCAGCCCACCTCTTGCCTATTGTTTGTATTCCTAGTTGCAGTCATCGCTATCAGCAGAATCTCCTTTCTCCATTCCTATGTTGGCTTAGTTCTTAGAATACTTTCTGCTACTTTATGAATATAATACTCTGTATGATTGCTGTTATTCTTCTTAAAGGTCTGCATCCAAAATCCCAGTCTCTCCTTGTTTCTTGAGCTCTCCCCTGTTTCATCATTATCTCTTTCCACTTTGGACAAGCAGAAACCTATAATTCAATGTACAGGAGCCTTAACTGTGTAGCTCTGAAATAACCCATCAAATTGGGCAATCCCAATCCGCCTTGTTCTTTTGGAAGAATCAGCTCATCCTACTTGACTCTTGCTATCTTTCCCTTCCAGATAAAATCCTTCAGCTCTTTATTAATTGCTATCCATAACTTCTCTAGTCGATAAAAATATGCCTGACCTGTGTATAAGACTAAAGGAACTAGAAACATTTTAATGGCTTGTATCTTACTATCTATATCCATGTAACAGATCATCCAATGTTTCAAGTCTTGTATTTTTTGTTTAGTCTCTTCCCACATATACTTAGCTACCATGCCAGAATCATTTTTAATCAATACTCCTAAATACCTAATTTTATCATGTCCCCATAAAAATGGATATTGCTGAACCAATTTGTTTATGGGTACATAATTTACCACTATTGCATTTGTTTTAGCTTCATTCATTTTGTATCCCGAAAATATTTGAATCTGTCTCAAAATGTTCCACAACACTATAATGTCCATGTCTAGTTTTATCAGGTATAAAATAATATCATCTGCAAATAGAGCCAGCTTGAGCCAGCTTTTCTTGACTATCATACACATTTATCCTTGAATTTCTGAGTCCCTTATTTTCTTTGCCAGAGGTTCTAAATATGATGCAAATAACAACAAAGGGGAAAGAGGACATCCCTTCCTGGCTCCTCTGCTCAAGCAGAAATTATCACAGAGGAATCCACCCACTTTAATTTTCGCCTCCGCTCCCTCATCAGTCTTATACTTTTATCAAGGAATGCAAACGCTTCTATTGCCCTTCTCATAAAGTCCCAGCTTACTCTTTTTCAAATGCTTTTTCTGCATCAAGACCCACCAACAACAATGGTATTTTCTTACATTCTGCTTCCCTTTGGATCATCACTGTTCTGTCAATGTTGCCAAATGTTTGCCTCCCCTCCGCAAAACAACATTGATCCATATCTATCAATTTTGACATCACTTTTGCCATTCCTTTAGCCATTTTAGAGAGAAACACTTTATAATCATAGTTTAGTATTGAAATGGGTGTGTATGAAGCTGTATCTAATGAATCTTTACCCTCTTGTTATTACAGTTGCCATCGCTTTGTTCCAGGATGTTGGCACTTCTCCTCTTAGAATACTGTTAAAATCTTCCATATCTTTATCAGTTTTTTCCCTCCTAGCTTCCAAACTTCTACAGGAATACCATCTATTCCTGGGGACTTTACTGTGCATTAGTTATACATCACCATTTTCATCTCATCTCCTCCTGTCCTAACTTAGTAATTGAGCCTCAGTTACCACTAACCTTGGCATATTTAATTCTTCCATAAACATTTCCATTTGTACCTTTTCTTGATGTCCATATTTCTTTGTGTTATACAGACTTCAATAGAAATATTTCTAATACGTTTGCGCTATGTCTTGTTATCTTGCTTGTTGTAGGCTCCCTACGCTTGGTGACAGCCCTTTTTACTTTCTGTTGCCTGATTCATTGTGATAAAAGTCTTTGTGCTCTAGAGTTATCAAAAACAGTTGCTTAACAGCAGTCTTTCTAAACTGATGTATATTATTGAGGTAATTCCTTATTTTCTGTTTGGCAGTTATCCTCTTCTTGTTCTGTGGAATTCACCCTATTTTGTAATACTTCAACATTTGTCAGTCCCTCTCTGACTAATTCTTGTTAGTTCTTAATCGTATTTCCATTTCTTTTATTTCTACTGTATTTGTAAACTCCACTTTAATTTTTTCCCACTCCCTAGCTATATTTTCAGAATAAATTTAGATTTCCTCTAATAGTTCCTGAGTAATTTCCACTACCTGTTCCATAAATTCATCTCTTTTCACCAAATAGGTAGGAAAGAGCCAGTGTGTCATTTTTTCAATACCCTTTGTTTTTATTTTAGTTATTGTTGGCGCATGGTCTGAAATTGTTATTGGGTGTGTATCAAGACCTTCAGTTAAATGGATATGTTCCATGAAATTGTTATTGGGTGTGTATCAAGACCTTCAGTTAAATGGACATGTTCCGTGAATAGCCTAGCCCAGTTTTTGTATCTTGTGGAATAATGTGTAAATTCATTCTGAACTCTTAGTACTGAATTCACATCTTCCATGCCAAATATTTTCATAAATTTCTTCAAAACCTACCCTCCTTTGTTATATTTTCCCATCTGGGCTTCCCAGACACATCTTCACTGTTGCAAATTAAATTCTGTTCCCCACCTATAATTAATTTATTTATTTATTTACTTATTTTACATTTGTTAACCGGGAGAGTCCGACTGGATACATGTCCATTTTCAGCGGAGGCCCGGGGAGAAAAGCTCCAGGTACATAACAGACATATGAACATTGTTAATGCAAAAAAAAGGAAGATAGTTGAGTTCTAAATACAATATAAATTACCTATAAGTAATATTCTTTACTAAAAGCTGATTATTTATTCCAGAATTTTCTTAAGTTCCAGTGTAGCAGTTTTAGGTGGAATATAAATATATGCCAGTGTCATCCTTTTCCCTTGCCAGTAGCCCCTTAGTACTAGAAATCTACCATTATTATCTTTCATCCTCTTTTATCACTATTGGAGCTCGTTTCGCAATTAATAAAAGTACTCCTGTTTTCCTTTGCCTCAGGTTTTCTGCTGAATAACAGTCCTGAAAACCTTTATTTATCAAATTCACATGCTTATTTCTTTCCAAGTGTGTCTCCGGTAGCATAGCTATTTGCACTCTAAATGTTTTAATACAAGTTCACTACTCTTACTTTTTTGTATTTATCTTTGAGACCACTGACATTTAAATACATTACAGAAAGCGTTATTGTTTTAAAAAGTTGCTATTCCCACCTTTTATGCGTAAAAACGATTTTGTTAAATATCTAACTCCAGCTTTTGTGTTATATGCATACACTGTTTGGCAGGTTAATTTTTTATACATTTGTTTCTAATCATAGTCATTTGAGCCTGTGCCACATTTTACAAAACTTTTTGTTTTAATAAAAACCCTCAAACAAAAAGCAAACACACCCCAATACCCCCTAATACCTATTAACTTAACAGCAAACAAAAACTATGTACATCTTTAAATATTAAAGTTTTACCCTCCTGATAGGAACAAATGTTCCAAACTGATAGCCACATGCACAGACGTGTGTTAGCCTAAAACAAAGGTTATCCATGCAAGATGCATGGTGTAGCCTGTGCTCCTGCTGTCTGGCTTTGTCTTATCTTTAGAACTCTCTTAACTGGGAAAACACTTATCTCCTACATATTTCTCTTTATCAGATTGTCTCCTAGATACATGCGAACTCGATACAAAATTGCTAAGTATACATTTACTTACTAGAAAAAGGCCTTAGGATATTCAATATTCTTTTTCATTTACTTGATTTCTCTTAAAACATGTTACAAGATCAAGCTAAGGGCCTTAATCCAGTCATTCCTCTATGCATTAATGAGAAAAAGCACACTTTTTTTTTTGTCATTCTCTTTTATCCAGGTTTTTCTTTTCTTTTTTCATTGCAGTGCCTGCATTTCTTAAAACTGAACAAAAAGAAAGAGAGGAGAAGAAGGTAGAAAAAACAGGAGCATCTATTTACATTAGTATCCCCATTACAGTTAAAAATAACTGAGAAAACTTTACTTTATTGCATGCAAAGAAAATCATGCAGTATTAAAATAGTACCGTTAAGAAAAAAAATATTTTACTTGCAGTTAATTTTCTCCCTCATCTTCCCCTCTCCTAAGTATTTTTCGGAGCATTAATGGACATGAAGTAGGGCATATACTTGAGTCCCATACAAATTTATTTAAGAAAGTCCAGAAAAATCAAATATTTCCAGATTTTCTTGTTCTGGCATGTTTCACAAATAGAAGTATGTGCCCATTTCCAAATTACTGGTTTTACTCCAGTTTATCTCTATCTCACAAATCCTGTGTCTGCTTCATTTCCAATGTACTCTTGATTGGTCTAGTTGACTCGTGTGTGTTTTCCTTTTCTCAAACATTTTCCATTAAAACATTGGAAAAGGTTTCACTGGCACAGTCTCTCTGTGTTCTTTATTACTACAAGAGCAAGTAGCAGAATCTCCTTCTGTTTCATTTTTGTGCGACAGACTTTTGTATTTCTTCCTTAGCATGTACTTCATCAAAAAAATAATTTTGTCCCTCCAGGGAAAAATATATATATATTTTTAAGAGAGCTGGGTACAGCAGTTTGAATCTCATAACTGCTTCTCGGCATTCCATGAATAATAAAATAAATTTATTCCACTTTTGCCAGGTGAAAAATGAGTAGTCATTCTCCACAAATACTGTGTTGTATCCCACTTGTACTGCTGTGCCCTCCTGCCAAAATTTTGTCAGAATCAACTCCTGCTGGTAAGAATGTATCTTTACTATTAAAAGTCTAGGTTGCTTTCTCATAGCCTGGTTTGGAGCATACACATGATGTGCCCTTTCAATTAACAATTCCTGTTGTGGAATACCAGTCCAGTAGCTTGTTTGTGTTTTCATAACATTAATATAGTCTGTTCTTTCCAGCTAATCTGGTACAGCAGAAAATCTCAGGTTTTCCGTACATACTCTATTCTCTAATTATCTCTATTATGTTTTGAAACATCTATTTTTGTGCAGTCTTATATTCAGACAGCCTTTTCTTCATTTATCACCTCTTGAGTTTTGCAGTTTTATCAACTCATCTGAATATATGTTTAAAGCTTCTTCCATTTTTTCTAGCCTTTTGTTGTTTGAATTGGTATACTCCATCGGTGTTTCATTTATGTTAATCAGGCCTGTGTGCAGTTGTCTTATAATTTCCTCTAGGTTGCTGGAAGTCATGTCTGAAGCTTGCACTGCATTTTGCCGAATAGCTGCAGTACTTCTCCCAGTCTGTTTTTTTCCTCACCTTTTGTAGCTGATTTTCCTTCAGGTCCTGTGTTATTTCTATTTTTGTGCCATCCAGGCAGTGCATTTACTAGCCAGTTATTGAAACTTTACCCAGAAGTATAGGCTTTTTCTGCTAAGTTTCTGTTTTCAGACTGGGAGAGCTAGAATCAAGCTGTTATTCAATGTGCAGCAATCTTGGAAGTCCCCTCCAAAGTCAGTAGATTATTACTATAGTGATTTTGTACATAAAAGATATGCAGTGGTAGCTGCAGCAGAGTTTCTGCCAGTTTAGAACCAAAGTGTGGTGTAAATGTCATCCAAAGGAATATGCAGTGACTGTGCTGTAATTTTCATTGCCCTCTGCTGGTGAGATGAAATAACACATTTGGAGGCACTGTAAATCTTCAGCTAAACAATACTGCAGTGTTTGTGAAAATGGCATGGTCCCAATTTATGTAATGTATGTTACTGCTAAGGTATGTTAGCACAGTAGCAGAGTACCCAGGGCCGACAAAGTAAAATCTCCAGTAACAGTAGAAGAGTAGGAAGGAGGTGGTGGTGGGGGGGGTTGGAATTAATTTATGCATCACACTGGTAGAAGCTAAGTATAACGAGGCCAAGTGATAAATGCTGTATTTGGGGGAAAAAAGCCTTTTAGTGATCAGCAGTGCAATATGACCAAACCACTTTTTGGTATTATAGGCTTTAGGAAATTGTGTTTTTTTATGTCAAGCAAGTTGGTCTCTTACCTGTATCCTCTGTTTTTTTTTAATTATTTTTTGTAGGTTGACAGGATTGTGAGACATGCCTCATAAAACATTGGGAACATCTTATTAACTATACTGCAATTTCTATGAAGATTAGGGGGCCATCATTGTGAGATAAGCATATTTTTGTAGCTTTGATATTTCTTGTATTATAGTCTAGGGAAAAGCCCAATATGTCACAGATCATACTTACTGCATGTTAAAGTAAATGATTTGTCTTTTGTTAACAGGGTTTGTCCATCTGGGCTGGTGGCCCATTTTCAGTGGAGACCCAAGGAGAAAAGCTGTACACAAACAAAAAATAACAATAACTTTCTTGGGTGGCATAAGCTATGGAACCTTGCTGGCTAGGCTTACGTAGGCCCTTGGGCCGATAGCCTAATACCTACCTATGAACAACGATTTACATTACAAGTAATGTGAATACGAATACATAACTACAGCCATTTTTGTTACATATGAATATGAATATATAGCTACATACATTCATGCCATAATGGAAATTAACAAAGGATAAAATTCAGCAAAAAGAATAGCTAAAAAATACTACAGGTTGAAACATAGAGAAAAAATGTGGATTTACAATAGGGCATCAGAAAAAAGTGGCTTCAAAAACATATTTAATGACTAAACCAAATTGGTAGAGAGGAAGAAGAAGTATTAAATAGAAGGGTTGAAGTAGAGGGATGGGGAGGAATGTTTAGGAGAGTTAAGAGAGTGAAAGAAAACAGTCATGAGAAGATGGGGGTGGGAAGTATAGTAGCTAAGGAAGAGAAAAGATGAAATTTAATTATAGTATTGCTCAGTGGCATAGCAAACTTGTGAAAGGCAACGCTATTGTGGTTTACTGTTAAATAAAATTAAGAATTCAATACACAGGAGGTTCAGGTTCAAACGTTTACTAGTGTACGTACACCAGGAGGCAAAAAACGTACAAGTACAGAATTTTGTGTAACATGAAACAGGAAGCACACAATTTTATATAGTCTTTGCATTCAAGCTGTGCCCACCTTACTGACGTGGTATGTCACAGGGCATCTACATCACTTTAGCTTACAGTCCTCTATTCATAAAAAGTTGCTGATGCTGTATATTTTAAAAAAAGTTTTCCTCTGGCAACAATACGGCCTTGCTATCCACCGGGTCAGACATAATGTCTTTCTGTAAAGTTACTTCTTCAAGGTTTCACATCAGTTCGAATACAATAGCAGATTCAGTCTTCTAATACACATCTTTGTTCACTGTTGCACTTTCCCACCAGCTGCATGCTATCTTAGTAACACATATACAAGGCCAAATCATCCCAGCAGGAAAGAGCAGAAGATTTCATTATTTCACATATTTAATTTCCTGACCCAGCAGATAATCACTTGTGAAAAGCATAAACATTAAAACTTGCTAAGCTAGCATCTGCCAGGGTCGGAGGTCAGTTTGTTTCAAGCCACACTGCAGTTTCAAAACTACCTACATTTACACATGAATTAATCCTTTCTGTTATATGATTAATAGAATAAAATGCATTATATACTACTTCGTTTTTTAAACTAACATTTCTCATATATTCAAATACACATTTTTCTAACATTTTCCTCCCTATTAATACTTTTTATTCTCTTTTGAAGTATGCATAGTGTCATTTCATCTCCCAACCTCTTCCACTTAGGATTTTTAGTTAGGTGAGTCATTCAATCTATACTTCAGAAAAAAAAATGTCATCTAAGATCAATTTTTCAATCTCAATATCTTGGTACAAGGTCTCAGTAACAGATACATCAATAAAATCTTTGATTAGTCTTTTCATGCAGGGAATTCCACAGCAAACACATGCTCCTATTAGGAGTATACCCACACAAATGGCAATCAGAATATTCATTAGGATGGAACCCCACCCCCCAAATAGATTCTGGAAAAAGTCCGTCAGTGGGTTTGGGCCTGGTTCAGTCATGGCTGATACTTGCTGAATTACCTCTAGGTGGTTATTAATTTCATGCCTGTTGCCTGGTATGTACGCACAGCATTCTTCTTTGATAAGCGCGCACATACCACCTCTCGCCGCTAGGGTGAAATCAAGAGCCATTCGATTTTGTAGCACAACAGTTCTCATTGCATTTAGTTCATCAGTCACCAGTTCTAGGGCAGAAAAAGTTGCGTTACTCATTACTTCGAGAAGTTTCGACAACTTCCTCAGCTCCCTGATCAATTTGACTTCTCCATAGGCTGGGAATACTGTCACTTAAATCCATATGTGTCAATTTACTTTTGTCTTTTACGGTATTATGATCTTTCCAACCAGCTTCGATCCTTCCAACTAGATTTACAGGTTTTTCAATTAGACCTTCAGGTTTTCGGGCTGCTTCTCTCACGTTTCATATCTTACCCAAAGGCAATTCTGCAGTGTCTTATTGCCAGAACCAGATAACCCAAAAAACAACTGCCCGACCAGTTCTCGGGTAACCATTTATATGCCTTTTTCCCACAAATAAAATAACAGTTTTCTACTTTAGTACTAATACGCATCAACCCTGCATGAAACATTTTCTGATCTATAACTGACAATTGTTTAAACAAAACAGGATTCTTGCGAATGTCATTCATGGTTGTTTTCAGTGAGTTCAAATATGAGTCATAATTAGTATTGCAAAGAATATTGCCATTACTATTCTTAATATAACACCGATAAGATATGGTTATATTACAATTGCTCCAGCCCACCTGGAGAGTATCATTTTTGTAAAAACATACAATTCCTTTTTGTGTGACAGGTAAAAATAAAGCTATTTTGTTCTGTGATCCCACAGTTCCTGTATCAAAGAGTAAGTTCTCCCAAGTCTCATTTATTCCCAAAGGGACAGCGGACATTATCAGTCCTCCATATGCTGTTGGTATAGCTGTACAAACCCAGCAATTTGAAATGTTCATAGTCTCTGCATATACACGCTTCATGGCTAGGTATGTGTTAAAATTTGGATGCCAGTCTATAGACGTTTCGTCACGCCTTCCCACTTTCACTTGTGTGGTTGTGTGCAGGATAAATCACAACAAGAGGAAAATTGTCACAATTACAGTCAATAAATGTATACTCAACAAAATGATTATGCAACATCTCTGGGGTTGATCTAAATTTCTATTTGCTTTGTTTTTGGCCATCTTGGTCCTGTTGTGTATCAGTCACAAAGTTTTTATCAAGTTGAAAGTTCTTTACCGGTTTGCAGTGTGTCAAATGAACCCAGGACGTCCTCTCTGCCACTCTGACTGCAGTAGGCGTTGCCAACAGAACCTGGTACGGTCCTTCCCACTTTGAACTTGCCCAATTCTTCCTTTTCGTCACTTTCAGCCAAACCCACGTCCCGGGGGCCAAAACTGCTTCTACCGGTCTGGTCTGTTCCTTATCTGAAAAAGAGTTAAACTGCAAAACAGATTTATTTGTTAACAGTTTCCTCATATAACTAGCTAATGAACTGTCAGCCTCTTGCTCTGCAGGCATGAGAGCTTTCCACTGAGGCACATAATATGCTCTCCCAAAAATCATTTCAAAGGGAGTCAAACCCTTCACATTTGGAACTGTTCTCATACTCAGCAGTGCTAAAGGCAGACAGTGTATCCAATTCTTTTGGGTTTCCTCAACTAACTTCCTAAGTTTATTCTTGAGGGTACCATTGTACCTTTCCACCAGTCCTGCTGACTGTGGGTGGTAGGCACAATGGTTCTTTAAGGAGATACCAAAAAATCTCCCAAGTTGTTGGATTGTCTGGTTCACAAAATGTGTGCCGTTGTCACTATAAATCCTTTCTGGAATGCCAAATCTAGGGATTACTTCTTTTATCAGGGCTTTCGCCACTGTTGCTGCATCCAGATTTTTGGTTGGAAAAGCTTCTACCCCACAATAACTAAACAGTATTTTTTCCCTTCACACTTACTTCATTCTATGAAATCCATACAAATAGTATGGAACGGATATGGTGGTATAGGAAAACTTCCTTGCTTGGTTTTAAATGCCCCTTGTGCATGGTGCTTTTTACAAGTATGACAAACTGCACAAAATTTTTTTGTGTAGTTTGTGTATCCATATGTTTGGAATATTCGGTTTACTGACTGTACCATCCCCCCTGTTGAGACATGGCACTGCCCATGGCTCAACAAAGCTGCATATCTAAATAAATTAGACGGCAATATCGGTTTTCTGTCTTTGGAAATGTACAGTCCGTTTTCAAGAATTGCACCTCGTTTTTCCGCTTTTGTAGTAAGCGTCTGCATTGTTTTTAACATGTCTAAATCTAAAATCTCAGAAGGTTGTAATTCCTCATTCAAAAGTAAAGTTTCTGAGTCTGAGGCTGCTTGCTTTGCAGCTGCATCAGCTCATGCATGGGCTTTCGAAATCTTATCCTGTTGTTTTGTATGAGCTACACATTTACAAATCTCTACTTTGGTAGGTAACTGAATAGATTCTAATAATTCCAAAATAAATTGTGCATGATTAATAGGTTTTCTACTAGATGTTCTCATTCCTCTATTTTTCCATTGTTGCGCAAATACATGTACTGTAGAAAAAGCATACTGACTATCAGTATATATGTTTACACACTTGTTTTTTGCTAAAGTACATGCTCGCGTCAAAGCTATCAATTCTGCTGCTTGTGCAGATAAGTTATGTGGTAAGGATTGGGCTTCTAAAATTTCAGTGTCTGTAACTACTGCATACCCTACTAGATTCTTTCCTGTAGGACCCCTTCTGCATGAGTTGTCCACATAATATGTCACCTCGGCATCATACAAGGGCATATCTGTGAGATCTTGTCTAGGCAAGGCTAACTGTTCAATTTCCTGCAGGCAACTGTGTGGTGTGCCATCCGCAGGAGTTGGAAGTAATGTTGATGGATTTAATGTCGTACATCGTTCAATTGTCATATGAGATTGGCTCAGTAGTATAGTCATACATGAAAGATGTCTAGCAGGAGAGAGATATGCTACTTTTTCTTGCAGTAAAATTATTGCAACTGCATGAGGCACTCTCAATGTGAGAGGGTGGAATAACACCACTGAGGCTGAAGCCTGTACTGCCATTGCAGCTGCAACTACTGCCTGTACACAGTGAGGCAAAGATCGCGCCACTGGGTCTAACTGCGATGAATAATAGGCTATGGGGCATTGCTTGTCCCCATGTTGTTGCGTTAGCACTGACGTTATATATCCTTGCTTATAATCTATGGTCTGAAAGAACCGTTTGTGATAATTTGGGAGTCCTAAAACTAATGAAGAAGCTATCAACTGCTTCAACCTGCAGAAAGCTGTTTCTGCTTCAGGTGTCCATTGTAAAATATCTTGTGCTGCCATTGGTGTCTTGCATATTAAGTCAGTCAGTGGAGCAGATTCCAAAGCATAATTTGGTATCCAGCTCCGACAGAAATTAGTAGTACCCAAGAAGGACATCATTTCCTTCTTGGTTGCTGGTTTGGGTGCTTGTAAAATTGCTGTTTTTCTTTCCTCGTCTAATATTCTACCTTCATTGGATATTACATATCCTAGGTATCTAACTTGCTTTTTCCAAAGTTGTAACTTACTTTTGTTTACTTTGTGTCCTTGTATTGCTAAAATTTTCAGTAACGCTACTGTATCCTCCCTGCATTGCTGCTGGGTGGGGGCTGCTAGGAAGATGTCATCCACATAAAGTAGAATCTGACTACCTTCCGGTGGGGTAAACCCTGCCAGGTTGCTAGCCATTTCTTGTGCAAATATTGTTGGGCTCTCACAATATCCCTGTGGTAGTCGAGTATATGTATACCTTTTACCCTGAAATGTAAATGCAAACCAATATTGACTATCAGGATGTATAGGTATTGAAAAGAAAGCATTACTGATATCTACCACAGAAAAATATTTTTGTTGCGGTTTCAAATTGTTTAACAAAGTATGTGGGTCTGGCACCGTAGGTGCTCTAGGTATTACTGCATTATTTACAGCTTGTAAATCTTGAACAATTCGTCATTCCCCGTTTGCTTTCTTAACAAGAAATAGGGGTGTATTACATGGTGAATCAGGAGATTCTACCAGTACTCCTTCTTTGAGTAATGCTGCTATTATAGGCTTGATTCCTATTTCTGCATCTTTTCTCAAAGGGTATTGTCTTTTCTGTGGCCTAAAAGATGACTTTGGGGTAATTGTAACTGGTCCTGCTGTTCGAATAAGTCCTACATCTGACTTGCCTGTTGACCAAAGAGTCATTGGAATTTCACATAAGGCCTTTTCTTCTTCTTCTAATAGAAATGCTAATCAGCTGTCCTCACTAGATTGCAAGTGAACAGCTGGATATGTCTGTGTCAACCAATTCAGTTTTTGTTTCTGTATCCCTTGTTCTGATAGTTCTAAATCAGTCTGTTTCTCCCATCTTGTTACTTTTTCTCCTAAGTCTGCCCATTTTACATTTGTATTCTTTGTCAAGCTGATATGTGGCAATCGATTTGATTTGTACAGTGCAAGGAATTCTTGAGGTAATGAACAGCTAACTACACTGTTCCCCTCAGTATCCCAGTACAAAGTACGCAATACTAATCTAGTTGCACGATTTCTGAACAATTCCTGCTCATACTCTCTGTCAGGTCCTGGTGTAGTACAGTAGTATAGAGTACAGTGAAACAAATGCTGTCGATCAGTGTCAAGGGAGTGGGCTTTACTGATGGCTACGTTCATCAGTTCCTCGGTTACTGCCCCTGGACCAGTCGTGACTAGGTCCTGGCTGTACCAGTAAAATGTTTCACCCTCCGATCGCACTATAAAGGTATCCATTTGTCTCTGCGCCTCCATACCTTGTACAGTTGGAACTACTGCTTTGCCAAATATCTGCATAAGGTCCCTGCCCAATAGGTTCACTGGACATTTTGCAGAAACAACAATTTTACTTCTCTGGGTCATACCTGAAACAGGGTCAGTTATTGCTATATCATGGGAAAGTGGTTCCCTGTATAGTTGTCCATTTGCAGCTTTTACTAGTATATAATCAGGTGATTCGGAATGTTCTTGGAGGGGTGTATCAGGGTTCGTGACGCTCCTGAGTCACACAGGAATTTGACTTCCCTTCCCTCCACCAGAAGTGTAACTTCCAGTTTTGTATCTGCTAAGTAGAACTCTAAGCTCAATAGTGCTAAGTCCAAAATTTCACTTTCTTCATCCTCTATATCTACTTGCACTTCCTCTATTCCTTCTATCACATTTACATTTGTTTTTTTGTGTATTAACTTTTCCTGATGATTTTTGACTTTCGCATAATGTATCTTCACTGTCATATAGTCAGTCCTCATCTCCCTTATCTTCTGTAATTACCTTTTTGTTCTGCTTACAATCCCTTGCTAGGTGTCCCTTTTTCCCGCACTTGAAGCATTCACCTTTCTTTTTCCTCTCTTCAAAATCTTCTGATCGTTTGTCAGACTGTTTGTTTCCCTGGGCATTCTTCTTGCCCTTTTTACCTGACTGTAACACAAATACTTCAGCTCCGTCTTCAGCAGTGAAGACTTGCGCCTTCTTTTTCTTTTTACTATTAAAATGTCTTTCAGCATGTCTAGCGTATTCAAGTAAGGCTTGTAGCCTCCCTGTTCGATGGTCTATCATATGCTTCATAATGAAGCTACTAATAGGTGCAATGCAACCTTTCAAAAATGCATTTTTCAATTGTTGTTCATACGGGGAATCATTCGTTTGGTTCTCAGGAACCGACATACCACTATGATTATTAAAACATTCCAATAATCTAGCATAGTACCCATCTATTGTCTCATTTTCCTGTTGTATGCATTGATTAATGCAAGTCCAGTCTGCTCTAGGTTTCCATTTCTCAGAGATTCGGTCTGTAAGACCTTTCACTCTGTTGTCTAATTCTGCGTCACTATGTGGGAGTGGTTTAAGCTCTGCATTACGAGGATTCCAGGTGCCACAAATCATGTGCCAATCTGGACCTATAATTTGTCTTACTACTTTTTCTACTTCTTCCCCATTCAAGTGGTAACTCAACCTCATGCCTTGTAGGTCTTCTAAAAATTTTGTAAAATTAACTTTCGGATGGGGGATTCCCTCAGTAGCTTTCCGAATATCCTCCGGTGTCCATGGTCTGTATACTAAGAGTGTTGGGTCCTGCCCTTCCTGTCCTGCCTGAGGATTTGGGACCTCTATAAGTGGGCATATTTCTTCCTCACTCTCATCCTGTAGGTTTCTTTCTATTTGATATGATTCTGCATCCCTATGTATTTTACGTGTCTGGGACCTAGTTTCAATAGGATCTCTAACAAACGGTTGTGGTCTCGCTGAAACTTCAGGATAATGCGGAGGCGGACCAGCCTGTCCACTCGCTTCATATCCTGAAAAGGGTAAAGGAGGGGGCAAGGGAGGAGGAGGAGCTGTTGCTATTACTGTTGCTATTACTAAGTTATTATCTTCTTTGTCTAAAAATAATGTTTTTGAATTTTTAATCTTCTGTTTTCTACGATTTGCTTCCTCAATCCACCTGTGTGCCTGAGGAATGCCTAATTGGCTTTGCTTTTTTGCCTGACTTCCCGCATCGGATTTAAGTTGCTTAAGGAGTTTAACTAGTGAAATTTTATCTAGTTTACCATCAAATTCATATTTGTTAACCCATTTTGTATAATGCCTAACGTTATCGGAACGTTGTAATTGCATGTATTTTGCGTCTTTGGTTAGGGGCGGGTCTCGCGATGTTTTAGTGCACTGATTTCCCATGGTAAAAGAAAATGTTACGTAACCCTTTTTATCACGTGATATCAGACGTTCAATTCCTTCTCACAGTTTATCTAGAATAACTGCCTACCTTATTCTGTTACCCTGATCTATGACCAAATATACAGTACTTCCTTTTGTCCCTGATCTGTATAACAAATCTTGACAACAATATACTGTAACCTAGTCCCTAATCTAAAACAGAAAAAAGGCAAAATCTTCCTACCTGAGCCTCCGGTATTGAGTCGTCCAGGATCCGCTCTTCGGCCACAGATCAGAAAGTGGCCAGCCTCTTTAAACGACAATTCAGTCGGAGGTCTTTTCACCCAAGAAGAACCGTTTTCGGTAACTTCTCCTGCGCAGTATTCGACCACCGGTAGACTCTGATCTGCAGCTGTCCGAGGGATTTCCAGCTAAGAAGGACCAAACTGTTAAATAAAATTAAGAATTCAATACACAGGAGGTTCAGGTTCAAAAGTTTACTAGTGTACACCAGGAGGCAAAAAACGTACAAGTACAGAATTTTGTCTAACATGAAACAGGAAGCAAACAATTTTATATAGTCTTTGCATTCAAGCTGTGCCCACCTTACTGACGTGGTATGTCACAGGGCATCTACATCACTTTAGCTTACAGTCCTCTATTCATAAAAAGCTGCTGATGCTGTATATTTTAAAAAAAGTTTTCCTCTGGCAACAATACGGGCTTGCTATCCACCTGGTCAGACATAATGTCTTTCTGTAAAGTTACTTCTTCAAGGTTTCACATCAGTTCGAATACAATAGCAGATTCAGTCTTCTAATACACATCTTTGTTCACGGTTACACTTTCCCACCAGCTGCATGCTATCTTAGTAACACATATACAAGGCCAAATCATCCCAGCAGGAAAGAGCAGAAGATTTCATTATTTCACATATTTAATTTCCTGACCCAGCAGATAATCACTTGTGAAAAGCATAAACATTAAAACTTGCTAAGCTAGCATCTGCCAGGGTCGGAGGTCAGTTTGTTTCAAGCCACACTGCAGTTTCAAAACTACCTACATTTACACATGAATTAATCCTTTCTGTTATATGATTAATAGAATAAAATGCATTATATACTACTTTGTTTTTTAAACTAACATTTCTCATATATTCAAATACACATTTTTCTAACATTTACGTACATTATATGCAGTACATCTGCAGTATCAAGTATGAGGCTTGCAGTGTTCAGAACTGGTATACAGTGATATTCCTCAAGGGTATGAACTGCAAGCGGCATTCCTCTGATAATATTAAGTAAACTGATCAAATTGTGTGCATGTCACACCACTTTCAGCCTTTTAGAATTAAAGTACTGGACACTGGCATTTTTAATTTGGACTTGCTGTGGTAGTGTAGACTTTGTGTTTAAAACAACACACCAAATATCCTATTTTTAATTATTCAGGCTTGTTCTGTTTTCTAACTGTGACTGTAACCAGGATCATAAATGTAGTAGTTGATTAGCGATGTGGTATATTTAGTACAACACAGTTAACTTCTCCTCATGCCTCCATGATTATGTGTTCCTATATATATGTGAGTAAATCCTCTCCTCATGCCTTTGTGATTGTTTTCCTGTATATGTGTGAACGGTTCTACTTCATATCATCGAATTATCATTTCATTGAATTGCAAACCATCGAGACCAAATCGTCGAAAACCCATTTCATCGAATCTCAAATCATTGAAAACTATGAAGCAACTACAAATAACATTCCAACTCCAAGGTCGCACTACAGTGGGGTTAGGAAATTACCTTTTTCCCCCACTGTAGTGCAACCTTGGAGTTGGTATATTTAATTACGGGGGGTGTGGGGGGCAGAGCCCCCCACATGGGGGGTGTAGGGGGGCTTGCCCCCCTTCATACACATAGTACAAAGTGTCTGGGATGTTATTTGTAGTTGCTTCATAGTTTTCAATGATTTGAGATTCGATGAAATGGGTTTTCGACTATTTGGTCTCGATGGTTTGCAATTCAATGAAATGATAATTCGATGATATGAAGTGGAACCGTGTGAACATATCCTTTCCTTATACATCCGTGATTATGTATTCCTAGATGTGTGTGAACATATTCTCTTCTCATAAGTCTATAATTGTATATTCCTTGATACTTGTTAACATATGCCATCTTTTTACCACGTGAACAATAAGTTGGGGGTTGGCAAAAATGGTTAAGGTGCTTGACTTACAAAAGTACAAGGTTTGATTCTCACCTTTGAAAAGCATAGATAGGCTTAAAAATGCTCCATGGGGCCATTAGCCTACTAATGGGCCTATAAACAAATTGTTAAACTAACTTTTATGTTCTGGTTAAAATGTCTTTTTTAAGTATGCTTTTCACTCCAAAATAAATAGTAGGAAATTAATTTGTTTCTCCTCAGTGAAACAGTTATAACCTCTGAATTACTTTAATATGTTTTGGTGCAGTTTTTTCAAAAGGAAATTTCTTTCAACTAGATAGGTTACCCCAGAAATTAATGTGCTAATGTAATTCAATGTTTTTTCCTGACATTTTGCAAATATATTTTCACTGTGCTAGTCTTAGTTTAATTTCTCCAGATGCTTAAGTTTTTACATACCTTGACCGGAATAGATCCCATTCCTAAGTCAAGGCATAATTAAAGTTCATGAAATCAGTTTTGTTTCAGTCTTTGACGTTTAATTAGGCTCTCTTCATAGGATCAATGAATTCCTTACAGATACTGCAAGAAAGACTCTAGCCACTACCACCTTATTGCCAACGGTCTTATATGCCACTCCTATTCTAACAAACTTGAACACTACTCAAAGAAAGAAACTCTCCTCCCGCTACAATAAAATAGCTAAATTTGCCACCAGTTTCCCTCATAGGACCCACCATTGTCATAGTTTAAAGCAATTAAACTGGCTTGAACTACACAACTACCTACATATTCACAACTAACTACAGCACACAGACTCATTAATCATCCAGAAAAATGCCCTGCACTACAAAACTTATTACTGCCCTACTGTTCAACAAGGGACCACCGCTCTAGGAACAAGTTCTTATTACTTACAAATATGTTAGATAATGTATAATGTTGCAGGAGACTCAGCCTGCTCCCAGTATGTTGCTAAACTCTGGAATAGTATCCCCACACAAATAAAACTCTACCACAAACTCAGTAGTTTTAAACTACTGCTTAAACCACATCTTAACCAATCCAGATTCTGCACATGCACATCACAATGTTAAGACAGTGTTCACCATATGATACTTTCCAAATACTCTCTTTAAACGGAATACTCTCAACCTCTCACTGAAATGACAAAACAATTTCATAGCTGCTACCTGTATAATCCACTAAGTTGCTTGTGGACCCTCTCTTTAGTAACTTCCACCTCTGTAAAATCTTAGAATGTATAAGTGTAACTACTATTTGTGTATAAATGTAAGTAGAACTGTAACTACTTTGTGTTTAACTGGAACTTAGTATAATGCAGTGTAAGCCAGTGGAGCTTTTCTCCCCGGGCTGCTGCTGAAAATGGGTATTACCCAATTGGACTTTCCTGGTAAACAAAGATAAATAAATACATTGATATAAGTGTTTTTCTCAGCACCTACAGTGTGCCTCCTTTTTTTGCAGTTCATAATGGGTTACTTTTATTGGCAGCATATTTAGATGTGTTTGAATATTGTTTTTTGTTAGCCTAGTTGCTTTTGCTACATCTAGAACTATATGTTTATCCTTATTCCACATTGCTCTGGTTTCTGCTTGCAAGTCCTGAGATTGTACAAATTTGTTTTTCAGTTTGTAAGACACTGTAGTCACCGGATGTAGCAATTTCAATAATCAGAGCTAGTTCTGTCTTTTCTCTTGAACTGTAATGTCTGGTGTGTTTGTTTCTACCTTAGCTGCTGGTATGGGGTGATCCTATGTAACCATTGACCCATTTTGATCATCTGCCAGCTTATTCCCTTAGGACAAACTCGCAACACCTAAGAATACACACTATAAAATCAGTTAGGAACTCAACTAACTTTTGCCAGCATGAGTTCAACAATCTCCTACAGGAAATAGACTGGACATCCCTTAAACAACTTACCCCTTAATGATACTGTACTATACTTTTAACACATTCCTTCACATTCTTAATGCACTAACTCACATTCGTATGAAAATAATCAAAAATAATTTGGCACCATGGCTCTCTAAGGAGTGTAAACACCTGATGAAGCACAAAGACCTAGCCTGGTTAACCTGGAAACAAAACAAAAATAAACAAAATCAGGTTAATTTCAGAACACTATGGAACAAAGTAACAGAACTAATCAACAGAGATAAGAAGTCATGTTATTCCCAGCTTCAACTCAAGCATAAAATCAACCCCAGTAAATTTTGGCACTCCATAGCTTCTCTACTTAATCCTGGAAGAAATGGAAAGCATACCCTATCACCTGATAGCCCTCCATCACAAATAGCCGAAAACTTTAACAAGCACTTCATAAAATCAATTTCAGACCTACTAACACCCCTAATGCTGGACCTCTCCACCCTTCAACCTATTCAGACACCGACCCCAGGCCATCAACTACTTCTAACCCTATCATTACTAACCCCCCTACTCAACAAAATGTCATGCAAACCCCATTCTCATTTCAGCCTGTACCCACTGACACCATTAAGAAACTGCTACAAAAACTAAAACCCTGCTCTACGATCTCCCCCCATACTACCTCAGACTGTCTGCTAACTCGGTCACCTACCCAATCAGTATCCTTATAAATAGGCCTTTATCCGAATCAGAAGTACCTACCATATGGAAACAATCTCACATCATCCCCATCCAAAAAGGAGGCAACTCTTTTGATCCATCCAATTTCTGTCCTATATCCATCCTACCACCCATATCCAAAATTCTCGAGAGAGGTATCCATCAGCAGGTAATGCAATATCTATTGCAAAACAATCTTTTAACCAAAACCCAACATGGCTTCCGACCTAGTCACAGCACAGGTACAGCCCTGTTATCTTTTACAGACACCATGAACAAGGCCAGAGATGCAGGATGCTATACAGCCTCAGTATTCCTTGATCTCTCCAAGGCCTTTGACACAGTGTTTCACCCCTTACTTTTGAACACACTGTAACTTAGGCTTCTCACATAACACAGTAAAATGGTTTGAGCTACCTCAAGAATTGTAAACAAGCAGTGAAATGGTCCCATGAACTCTCACCCTTTCTCCACAACCCTACTGGAGTTCCAAGGCTCCATCCTAGGACCCCTACTCTTCAACATTTTCACAAACAACCTTCACAATGCCTCTCACCCTGGGACCCTCATTCAGTATGCTGATGATTCCACCATAATCTGCACTACTCAGTCACTACCAGGACTACTGTCAAAAACTCAGCAGTCCTTTACTGCAGTCAAATCCTGGCTAAGAAATGCCCAACTCTTTCTTAATCCAAAAATAGTACTCTTTCATCCCAAAAACACCTCCACTGTCACTGATCATTTCAACATCCTTGCATCTGACAACACTGCTTTAGAAGTAGTGCAGGAAACCAAACTTCTAGGTGTTATCATTGACAAACTTTAATTTGACCCCTATATACAGCAAAATGTAAAGCAAACTCATCAAAAACTGGGACTTTACTGCAGCAACCAAAACTATCCTTGCAAAAACATTTTACTTCCCTCCCTTTTTTATGGTGCCCCTATCTTAACTAACTTAAAAAATTCTGTCCTAAGCAAGTTGGAACAGTGCTACAACAAAGTTGCAAAGTTTGCCACAAACTCTAAATGTCACACACACCACCGTAAACCACTCCTAGAATTAAACTGGCTTGAACTCCCCAACCAACTTGCCTTTATTCGGCTATCCACCTTGCACAACCTTATTTTCAAGCCTACTGGCTACCCCGCACTAGCCAATCTAGTCACACCTTACACAACAAATCGATCCCTATGATCAGAAGGCAAAAGCCTCTTAGTTGTCTCAAAACCCACAAGAAAATCTGGTCACACACTGTATTCATACTCTGTCTCTGTACTGTGTGGAATTCACTACCTGTAGCTACCAGGTCTATGCCTGGACTAACCCATTTCAAAGCCTCCTTAAAAAATCATCTCAAAAATACATGGCTCTGCTCCTGCATAAAGCCTACCTAATCCTCAGGTCTTCCACTTCTGTCACATTTCAATCCTCACAGACTAGATCATAAAGCTCTTCTAATTCCTTCTCTGGTTTTATACTACATCCTTAATTTACTGCTCAGGCTTTATTGCTTCTATTCTTCTTAACTCTCTCTTACTATCTATCTGCATCACTAACTTTGTCTGCTATTTTCCTAACTGAAACTAACATTCTATTTTGCATGTACTGTAACAGTCAATGTCACACATTGCACTACCTACGTACTATTTTTTTTTTTGGACACTGTCTACATCATGTATGATGAGTGTGACTGGTATTGTCTGTAATGTTTTGAATTGTCTAGATGTGTAGTAATATATTGCAACATCTTGTAGCAGTTTGTTCTGTATTTTTTTTGTATAGTATTTCTGATGTAATCTTTATTGTATTGGATTATACTGTATTTGTATTGTACTGTACTGTATGTGGAGCTTTTCTCCCCGGGCCTCTGCAGAAAACGGGTTTTGTAGACCCAGTCAGACCACCCCAGTAAACAAATGTCAAATAAATAAATAAGTAAAACAAATTTTTAACACTCTTTTGTGGTTCATGTTTCCAGTATCTCTCAGCATCATCTATGTTGTAATGTTTACAAAGTCTCCACTGTAACAACCTTGCTACATTGTTACATCTTTCAGTATACAAACCTTCAGTCATGAGTGTATTGCACCCTGGAACAATATGTGCAACTGCTTCTAGTTCTGTACCGCAAAACCTCAATTTTTCTGCATCTCCTACCTTTTTTATGGATTTTCTGAACCATCTAGTATTTAATCTACTATCTGGGGCTGCCAATGTTAATCTTTCATCTTTTGGTGTAAATTCACCCTGTCTAAGCCATTTGCACAACAACTCCTGATCGACATGTGGCTGTTCCAACAGATTTCTATACTTCTTGCTATAATTGCAATCTTTCCATGTTTTGTCTTGTTCCTGTTCTTTGTAGTCTTTATTTTGTTTTTTTAGCATTTTCTATTGACACCTGTTTTTTATCCACAGTTGGTTAGATTTCCATGCCTGCTTTTTTCCCTAAAGGCTTCTGCCAGCCTAAGCAATGAGGTTATCTTAGACTTATTTTGTTCATGTTTTAGAACTTTCAATATGTTTGTATCTGTTGATGTCGGTAAATACATATGCAATCCCACAACCACCAATTTATACGTACAGTCAATTTCAAGGAAGTCCATACCTCCTTCAGACCAAGGGATATTGGCAAATACTGGTTCTAGCGTATCATTTGATGGGCATGGAGCATTTTTCTGGATTTCCTCTCAAGCTTATCTGGCTCTTTTTGTGGTTAATCAATCGCCCCAAAGCTATACGTTAAAACAGGAAGTGCAAGTTTATGTATAGCTTAAACTTTACTCCTAGATATCAAAGCAGTTTTTAATATTAATTTTAGTTTTCTAAAATATTCTTTACTGAGCTTTCTCATTTTTTATGCTGAATCACTGCCCCTTCACCTGTTCCAAGATTTGTGCATTCCTCCTTGTTCACCCGAGAAGGCTTTAACAACTTGCAGCTGCCCTTTCAGGTGCTTATCTGATGAACTATACAGTCTTAGGTCATCTACAAAAAGTAGATGTTATCTTTTCATTGATGATTTTCTTATAGTCAAATTGAAGCTATGACTTAGGCTGTTGAGGGAACTGCTTAACGGATTTACAGAATTGCAGTGCAGTGTACCACTTTGGATTTTCACACCCTGCATAGCAGTTTTTTTTTTTTTTTTTTTTTTGTGGTTCAACTGCAAAGTGGTTTGCCATTTCTTTATAGTAACTGCAGTAAAATTTACCAGTGTGTGATGGATCTTGTACATCTGTAAGCATCTTGTAATCCAGGAGTGAAGAATACTATCTAATCCTTTTTTGTAATCTGTCCATACCACATGATATTTTTGTTGTTTTTACAGTCTCCATTATGGCTTTGTTTAATAAAAGGTGATCCTTTGTTCCATATGAATTTCTTTTATTCCCCTTCTGTACTATGGCCACAATTTAAGTTTTATCTAAATGATTGTATGCTCTGCCTGCATCACTTCCCACGTAAAAGTCGTATGTTGTTGGGAGACAAATTATTGGTTGATAATTCCTAGGGTGATCTGCAGGTTCACTTTAAGTAGGAGTACGGTTTTCCCCATTGTTAGCCAGCCAGTCCGGTGTCTTTTCATGATGTCCATATAAATAGTTTTTACTCAAGGCTAAATCAAAGTGCAAAGATGACCGTACCCTTAACTAGAAGTTAGGTACAGTGTCTGGACCTGACATTTTCAAGTTGGGAGCCTTTCTTAACTTTATCTTTGTCTCAGTAGGAGTTACTTCATTCCAGTCCATATTTTCTATATCAGAATCTCTTAATTGTTCTGTTACTTGTTTTATCCCTTATTGTGCTCAAAGGGCTACTAGATATTTGTCCAGAATGCATTAATCTCTTCTATTCTTGGTGGTATCTCAGCTATTGCTATTTTGCTTCCTAGCTTTTTGTATTATTTTTTGGGGTAATCCATAAGCCATTTGTTTTGCATTCTTTCTTTATATTTTTCCATATATCTCCCCTAAGTTTTTCAGCCTGCGTGGAAATTTTTAATTTATTGTTAGAGATAGTACAACTCAAATCCTGCTCTGTTTTGATGTATTTTTGTTTTAGGTCATTCACTTTTCTAATAATTTTTATGGCTTGATTTTATTTTCTGTATTCTTCCAGTTATGATGCTTTTTTTCTTAACTGTTTCACAGGGGTTTCTACTCAGTGCTCCCATGGTGGTGATCTGTTTGCCCCTGTATTTTCCTTAACTAATGTATGTTTTTTGGTAATACCTTGTCTGTTATTAGTTTCGCTGCCCAGTAATGTATTCTATTAATTTCTGTATTGCCATGTGAATTTCCCTTTGTAGTTCTAACTACTTTATCAATCTTGTTTTTATTTAATTAATTAATTAATTAATTAATTAATTAATTTTTTGACAGTCCATGTCTTATTCACTTTTGGCAGCCTCTGTCTCTCATACATATTATATTGATCCATTTCTGTCGAATCCAGCTGGTCTTCTCTTAAATATTCTTCTGTGGTTTGTGTTTCTTGCTCTGTATGCCTCTTTGTGGAAATATCTTGGCTTTAAAAAGACTGTGACATTTTGTTTTGTGAAACATCTTTACTACTTTCAGTGTTTAACTGACTTAACAAGTGAGTTTTCCCTACTACCGCACTGCTCTACTTCCTCTGTCACTTCTTCGTCTTCACTAACATTCCACTCTTTCTTCAGCTGTACCTGTTTTAATAAACCACCGGTCTGAAGTGACCTTTGCATCTGAGATTCCCATTCAAACCCTTCACTTCATAAGTGATCTATCACTTCATTTTCAATTTCCTCCATTTCTGTATCAGACTGCTTACTTGTTTATTTATTTATTTTTACATTTGTTTACTAGGAGAGTCCGACTGGGCAAGAAGCCCATTTTCAATGGAGGCCTGGGTAGAAAAGCTCCACAGTGATTAGTACAATTAATGTAATAAAAGACAGGTAAATTAAATACAGAACAAAATAATATCAGCATTGGAGAAACATACAATAAAATATATAAACATCTAGTACAGTTGTTTCATAATACATTCATATATTTGGTAACAATATAATGGTTAGTACATTAAAAAATAAAAGTTATTTGAGTACATAAAAGAAAGGAGGTGATATTATGTTTACTCAGTAAACATCAGCTTTAACTTTAGCATAAGGTTAAGCTACATAATGATTCAAACGTATCCAATTTGCTTATCGTAGGAAATACATACAGTATATATTAAGATAGAGAGGGATGTCAGTATACAAGGTTCAGCAGTAGCAGTTGGTGAACTTCACTATGTAATGGCGGGGATAGTGACTAACTATAGTTGAGTATGTTATATATCTGTTTTGGGGAGCTAACCCGGGTCTGTACAGTTACAGATCCACAACTTATGTAAATGGGATTGGAGGAGTTTTTCAAAACTGTTTTTTATTTTCAGTGGTCCTGATTTCTAGGGGGATGCTGTTCCATATTTTAGCTGTAGAGGAGGAGTAGAGGGAGTCCCCTGAGCTATTTTTGCTTTTGGTTACGTCGACTGACTATTGCTTTGTGGATCTTGGTATGCATCTATTGGAGTAGATATTTAGAAGGCCTTGTAATGCAGAAGTTTTTTTCGGGATAATATAGAATTTGGTGGGCTGTTGAAAGTTTGTTAAAGCTGAGCAGGTTTGGTAATTCAAGCCAGGAAAGTTATTTGAATGCTAGGCAGTCATGTGTACTGTAGGGTGAGTATGGGGGAGGCATAGAGAAGTGTGGAGACTAGGTGGGTTCTAATGATGGTGGCATTACTGTTGTTGGGGAGGTACCTTTTGCATCTGTATATGGTTCCGAGTTTTTTATGGACTTTTTTTATGGTATGTGCAATATGCAGATAAAATTTCATGTTGTGATCTACGATGACTCCTAGCAGTTTGGTGTGTGGGACAGGTATGATCGTGGTGTTGTTAGCTGAGTGTATATTGAGTGGAGGAATCGGTCTATGGCTTTTGTAGGCTAGAATATAATTAGCTGTGTTGTTTTGGGTTTAGTATTAGTTGAGAGTTACTTAACCAGGTTTTGACAGAAGCAAAGGATTCTTGTGTTAATTTTTAGAGTTCATGAACTGGAAGAAGATGTGGTGGAACATATTATGGTGGAGTCAGTGTACTGGACCAAAGTGACGTGCATTGTAGCTTTGTGAAGTTTATTGTTAAATATGCTGAAGAGGAGGGGGCCGAGGATGGATTCTTGGGGGATACCTAGGGTTACGGGAAGAAGGGGAGATGAGGAATTTTGCCATTTTATGGCCTGTTGGTGGTTAGATAGTTCTGGAAACAGGATAGAGTGGAGTGGCTTGGATTAAGTTTGGAGACTGTAGTAAGTAGTTTGGCATGAGAGACTGAATCAAAGGCCTTGGAAAGGTGTAGGAAGACAGTGTAGACAAGGTTTCCATTGTTGCGGTGTTGATTTACTGTATTGGAAAAGCTAATAAGGGCTGTGCTGGTACTATGATAAGGATGGAATCCATGTTTGATGTCAGTCAGCAGTTTATTGGTAAGGAGGTAGTTGATTATTTGGGAATGTATACATTGTTTGAGGATTTTTGACAGGGGAGATAGAATAGTGATCGATCAGTAGTTAGAAAGTTCCAGTGAGTTTCCCCCTTTATGGAGTGGTATTTATATATGAAATTTTTCCATAGTGTCGAGACTTGCTTTTCTCACAAGGAGTGGTTAATTAACAGAGAGACGGGATGAGAGATGGCGTTGGCTGCAGTCCCCAGGAAGTTTAGTTGTAATTTATCAGTAGCCAGGGATGTGGGTTTAAGTTTTTGTTCAGATGTTTATATGTTGTGCTTGTAGGGGAAAGGTTGTAATGAGAAACTGTTTTGGTCAATGGATGAGGATGACAGATGTGGGCATATACAAGTACTATTGTTGATGAGATCTAGAATAGATTTGGTGAAGTGTTGGTTGAATTGGGTGCCTATATTATTGGTGGTTGTATCAATGTTTGGGGGTGTTGTACTGATTTTTCCTGGTTGCATAATTTTATTGATGGCAGCACAGAACTTTTGTGGGTTTGTTTTATGTTTTGATTGGATGTTAGTATAGTGGTTTATTTTGTCTGTCCTAATTTGTTTTTTTGGCTTTGTTCCTTAATTTCAGGAATGCCTGTCTGTTAGTTTGTGTTTTATCGTGGTGCCATGAATCCCATGTTTTGTCCCTTAGTTTTAGAAAGCTGTTGGGTATCTTTGGTGAGCCAAGGGGCATAGTTAGATTTAGTTCTAACAGTCCTGATGAGGGTGAGGTGATTTAGAATACTGAGGAAAGTGTTGTTGAAGTATTCTACGCCACTGTCTAGGGGAAGAGTTGAGAGTGGTCTCAATTTGCATTGATTTAGTGCAAATATAACGTCTTGGGCTTTGAAGTTTTTGTATATGAAGTTTACTTGAAGATGGAGTATTTAATCAGGTAAGCATGGTGCTTTACTACAAAGGTGGGGAAGTGATCACTGAGGGTGTCTGGGAGGAGGCTGGAGAGGTAGGATTCAGCTGGCTGGTTAGTGAGGATCTAATCTAGGATGGATTCCTTTTTTGTTGTTTTATCTATTTGGGTTGGGGTTTTGATTAATTGATTGAAACTGTGTAAGTTGATGTGGTTGGTGGTGTGGGGGAAGTCACAGGAGCTCCAGTTGTTAAAGTCAGCCATTATGATTGTTTCTTGCGGGATGTTTTGGGATGCCCAGTTTAGGAGAGATTCAGCTGTGTTAATATTGTTACCGGGGGTATGTAGCTACCGATTACATGTGGATTTTTTTTGGAGTTGATTTTTAGTTTGTTGAATATTGTTTTTATGTTGAATTTTGCTGGGTGGTCTATCATATTGATAGGTTGTTTAATAGTTCAATACCTCCACCTCTTTTGGCTATCATGTCTTGCCTAAGAATGTTATATCTAGGGGGAGTTTATTCATTATCATTGATTTGTGGTTTTAGCCATGTCTTTGAGTATAGGGCCAATATGGCATGTAGTTCAGATGTTTTATTCAGTATGCTTCTTATGTTGATGTTGAGTATTAAGAGGTCTGAGGGTTTTCTGGAGAAGTTGAGAATGCTTTTTGGCTGGCTGTTGGGGGTGTTCTTGTTGTTTGTAGGACTGGGATTTGGGTGGATGTTGCCATTTAATATGATTTGGGATTCTCTTTGAATAATAGTTTGTATGTATTTTGATATGAAATTGTGGTATTTTGTGGAAATGGGGGTATTTTGTTGATAGGTACTCTGAATGAGGGGCATGGTTGAAATTTCAGAGGATGTAAATTGATGGTAATATTAGCGGTAAAGCTATTTTTCCTGTGTGGGGATTGGGGAAGTGGGGGATTTTGTTGTGGACTTGTGGCTAATTAAATAATGGTACGAGGTTGTGTGCTGTAATAATGAGTGTAGTAACTATTGTACAGGGTAGGGATATAATTTTTGTCTTGCACAGAGGAGAGGAAGATAGTGAGGTTCTTTCTAGTTATGTTATAGTGGTGTATACAGGGGTTGATAGGGTTTGCTACCTTTTTGTTTGTGGCTGCTGTTTAAAGTGTAGGGAGGGTAGGTGGAGGGTTTTGACTGAGAGGTTTTGACAGTGTAGATGCTGTGTGAGTGAAGGGGAGTGGTGTGGATGTAATTGAGGTTGAAGTGAGAGTGAGTCTATGCTGTGGTTGGTTGATGGAGTGAAGGCGGGTGTCCTAATAGGTATAAAGGTCAGGAGAATGGGGGTGGATGGGAATGGGGGTAGGGTAGGGGAGCAGAGTGAGCCTGAGCATAGCGGGTTATACCTTGTTCCGAACGTTTGTATGTGATTACAGAGACTGAGACTATCTCTAAGTGTATAATATCACTTTTTGTAGCCAGATGCTTAGAGAAAATAGTCCGAGTTAAGACACGGTAACTTAATTGCACCCAGTAGGACTGTAAAATTGACAGGAGGCAACTGTGAAGAATTTAGAAGGGATAGATAGAATGGGAAAGACTTAGAGAAAAGCAGTGGTTAGGTAATCCTATTGCAAGGGACAGCATAGAACTTACATGTACAATAAGTGTGAGAATATTAGCTGGAGAAAGCTAGGGGAAAGACAGTGTAAAAGGAAGCTGGGGGTTGTTGTGTATTCTGGCGATGTGCGGCAGTTACTATGAAACCGGTTTTACAGTATTTAAGTAGGTAACCAGATTATAATTTATAATTGTTAGATGTAGACATACAATAACTGAGCTTCCAAGGTTCCCCAGTGTTCAGTAGTTGGCAGCGCTCAAGGTGCGTTTTTTTATTGTTTATTGTTTCTAGTATGACTATTTGCTTTCAGTGATGTTTGGGAGATCTTTGAGGTTTATTTCAATAACCGAGCTGCCGCGGTTCCTCAGTGTACAGTAGTTGTGAGTGCTCAAGGTGCATTTTTTTTATTTTTTGTTGTTTCTGGTATGACTGCCTTCAGTGATGTTTGGGAGATCTTTGGGGTTTAATTCAGTAACTGAGTCGCTGAGGTTCCGCAGTGTTAAGTAGTTAGGAGCGCTCAGTTTGCATTTTTTTTTTAATTTACCATGTCTAGGTTCCTTTGTCTGTATGTATTTTCAAATATTTTCACTTTGCTGTATGATTATTAGTTAATATTGATTTATTTTCTTCATATAAACTGCACCATATTAGGTCTCACTTTTTCTGTTGGGTTCATTCCTCTGTCTTTAATGCTGCAAATACATGTGGACATTTTTCTTTCTCTCTTAATACTTCCTTTTTTGTTTCCTTTTCTGACTCTGTCATATTGTTTTAAATTGGTATCTGTAATGCTTGTCATTTTTTTTATTTCAGTAATTTTTCTCTTCTATATTTTTTCCCTTGCTGCTAAAGTGTAACCCCTTTTCGGGAACTCTGGGTTAGTTGGATAAAAGAAACAAACATAATTCTGTTTTTGTCTTCAGGTTTTTTTAAGATTTTGTGAAGTATTGTTTTTTTATTACCTCAGTTGGGCCTGTTTTTTATCATCTATTGGATAACGACGTAACACAGTAGCAAGGTCTCTTTCCTTCTTGGAAGACTTTGCACTAATCTTTCTACCAGCCCTGGTCCTAGTGCCTTTGCCAGGGCTTGGCACCTTTTTATCCTGGTATGAGTGCAGCCAACTCTCTTTTTTTTTTCTGTATTTTTTCCATGAGATATAACTGTCCACACTTATATCAGTTTAGTTTTGGTGGGCTTTAGTTAACAACGGGCCCACCAAAGCTTGAGAATGATTTTAGTTCAAAACAGCCCCCCCCCTCCTTTCCTTTTCTTTTTTGTTCTAATTTCATGTCTCCATTCAGGCCTGCGCTGATTTCATTTCTTCATCTAGGAGTCGGTGAAGCTTTCCTTTTGATTCACCGTTTTATAAGTTCATAGGTTCTTGCTTGAAGTTCTAAAGAAGCTTAGCCTTATATTCCCATGGCAGTTTTTAGCCCTTATATTTTGCATACGAATAACCACAAGCAAGGATATTTTGGGACATTTGCATGTTTCCCCTATCCATAAGGGACAGGAGTGCTAAACCATCCAAGGGTGAACTTACAATTACCAATCCATTCATCTGCATTTCCTTTGAATAAACCAAGAGAAGTACTTTGCTTTATGTGGAGTGGAAGACTATTTCATAGAAGTGGTGCTTTGTGTGATACAAACCTGTCTGTCCATGTCCTGTTTATTTTTCAAAAGATTGAGATCCCTTGAGCTCGCTTTTTATGATACTATTGTACTTGAGAATGTTTAATAGGTCTGACATTACGGGGTCCTTTGAAGCTCCATATGCAAGTTAGAGGTAGCTAGTGTGATACTCAGAAGTTGGACAAGACTTTGAGATGGTGTTCATAATTTTGATGATTTAGGCTCTTGACTTTTTTTTTTTTGACAGTGAAACTGTGTTATGGTCATGCCAGTTGTGACAAGTGTTTGGACATTTACATACCAAAAGGGGTGTTTAATCGATCAGCCTAATGAGTGTTGAGTACAGTGAACAATTACACCCTTGGATCTGGATGCAATACCTTTAGATATAAACTGCGCAGTGAAAAAGGATTTCCTTGCAGCAGTTGATATGTGATGATCAAAGGACAGTTTGTTGTTGAAATAGCTTCCTAGATCTCTAACTACGGCTTAATTTCCAGGGCTGTATTGTTAATTTGATAGTTGCAAGAAGAGTTATGCTCTCCAAAGGATAAAATTAAGCACTTCTTGGAATTTAGTTTTTGTCTGATTTTTACACCAGCTATTTGTTTAGGACAGGCCGTCTGGGAGGATTTTGGTCTCCCCTGGGGAGTTTATGAAGTTAACTTGGTCAGTCACAAACCCTTAAGTAAATGCCAAAGAGGACTGGCCTAAGGATTGAACCCTGGGGTATATCTCTTGTGACAGGACTTTTTGGTGGAGGTAGAGAGCCACTCACCATTACTTCTTGTGTGTGTTATTTTTCTGAGTCAGTTACATGAGGATTGACATTTAGCTGGGAGAGTTTATAATACCAAAGTGTGCGATGGTGTCAATGCCTTTGCAATGTCTAGATGTGTGGTGTGCACTGTTTTGTCCTCATCCATTGTTTAAGTAACTTTTTTCTATGAAGTCAACCAGGTTAATTAGGCAGGATCTGTACTTGACAAATCCAAACTGGATTGGTTTGAGAGTCTGTAGGTTACCTGTATCCTTGTATATTAATTCCATAATGATTTTTTCTTTCTTCTTGCAGATGGGACTGGTCAGGCTTATTGGTCTGTAATTAACCCTGTCTATTGAAACCTCACATTTGTGCATGACTATGACTGTTGATGTTCTCTAGTCACCTATCATGAAGCCTGTTTTGAGGTTGATATTGAATAGCTTTTATAGGGGGAATCAGACAAGTCATGTTTCAGGATGACTGTTGGGCAGATTGGTATGTTATCTGGCCCCGCAGACATAGTGTTCTTGGCCTTAGAACATTGAAAACATGTTCTTTTGCAGATTTTTGAGGGATGTATGCCTGGATATGGGATTTTGAGTATATTGGAGTGGAGAGAAGAATGAAGTGAAGTTTGAGCCAAATTTGTTTGCTAGTTAATTGGCTATGTCCTCAGGGCTTGGTTATGTAATATAATTTACTATTAGGTCTGCAAAGTGCTCATAGATGTCTTTGGTTGATTTGATCAGGGTCCAGTGATTTTTTTTTTAGTTAGCAAGAACATAGTTGGCATCTTCAGAGCTAGATTTGTTTTTGCTCGCACTGCATTTTTCTCTTTTATTTTAGAGCCTATTTATATTTGGGTTTCACAATAAGAATTTATTTTTGAATATGGTATTTTTTTAAGTGGACAGATGTCTGTGTAGCTGTTGACATGTTCATAAAATAAAAATACTTATGTAAAAACTTCCAGCCAAATATCCAAAACTTCCTGAAGCAGGTAGCAATGTGCATTGCTTCACAAATCCTACTCTATTCCTTCGAGGAAATGTAAGTACTCAAATAATTTTGACAAACCATGCCTAAGCCTACTGTCCTGGCTGCGTCTGCCTTCCTGTAGCTGGGAGCAGAGTATGCTGTGCACATGTATGCTATCCCACTCTTCTGTCCTATTTTCTATGAGGAACTTTGCCTACTGAGCTGCTGATTGATCTCTGCATAAGTTTCTTAGGTTCTAGTATATACACTAAGCCTCTATATGTCAAGTAGTCTCCCTCTTTAAAATGTTACTTAGTCATGCTTTGGTGTGAAGACAAAACTCCTGAGCAGTTCCATAACTGCTCCTAGTATAATAACTTTCCTTGGCATTGCTTTTCTTTTCCAAAACTGTGATTCATTCCTCAATTCAGTTATGTTGGGGCTGAAATCCTGCTTCTGCCTCCATATTGAATGCCTCGATTGACCAGTTCAGACTCTGTGCCACCATTGCTAACATGCCTAACTTTTCACTGAATTTCCTATTCCAAACCATTTCACCAGTTGGCCTGTTCTGTCGGCTATATATTTAGTCAACAAGCGTAACCCTGGGAAGATTCCTACCATTTACATCCATGAGACAAAATGTTATCAATGGTACACTCTCCAGTAGACCTCAAAATTGAGCACTCCTAGTCACCTTCTGACCCATGACAAAGTCAGCTTATCCCAGACCACTGTAACTCTACCATTTTTCCAGAAAAATGTGAAGGATTTTCCTGTTATCCTAACTAATAATTCTTACTCAGGTCTTGGGGAAGATGCTTGCTATAAATAAAGGATCTAGGGGATCATTATCATTTGGAATACAGTCATGCATTGAGCAAAAAATACATCTTCAGCAGATGCCACTTCTGGACCAAGGCCTGACACTTGGTCAGAATGGCCTTATGTGATGCTGCAACCATCTGCTGTACTGTAGGAGTCAGTGGAGCCCCTCTAACATTCCACAAAAATGGTTATTGTATTTACATAATCCCAGAGGCCTCATAGTTCAACATCATTACCTTCATTTTGACTTTGTTTACTTTTTACCCCAAGCATTTGCTAATGTCTTGTCAAGTATTAAGTAATGTATCCTAATCCTTTTCTGGGTTCTTCAGATAAAACAAAAAGTACATGAAGCTAGACTTTTTAAGATCCTCATCACAAACTCTCTCAAAGATGAGGAATCCACTACTGTTGCAAATTTCTGCAGATGTAAAGTGAGCAGAACAGATGAGAGCAAACAAACTTGCTTAACACTCCTTCTAAAATAAAACTTCTCTGACAATTTTGCTTTCATCTCAGCGCTGTAGTAGAGTTAGAGCCAGTAGAACCTGCACTGTCATAGTATACTAAAGCACTAGGATGTTGAGGAGAACTTGGATTGTGGGGGGCACGTTTACCTTAGGAAATAACATTTGTGGGTTCAGAGGAGCTGCTAAAATGGGGTGCCCTTTATGTGGAGAACATAAAATCCCCAAGGACCAACAGGCTGGTCTGCTCTCTGTCACATGACTTTCCCTGGGGAGCAAAAGGCCAATTGGGAGTCCCAAACAGGAACAGCTGAGCTGTATGACTCTTGCCATGCCTTGGAACGGCTGGAATAATGTAGTAGTGTGAAGGTTGAAGAGCTACTGGATCAGGTCCTGGTCCTGAATGTGGAGCAAAAAAAGAAAACAAATTAAGACTAAGAAAGTTGGGGGTGGGGGGCAAAAAGAGTCAAGCACTCTAAATGGTTATCTCAAATTCACTTTGCCAAACACTTTCTCATTGTCTGCACTGATCACCATTACTGTCATGTTTTGCCTGTAACTTTTTCTAATAGCAATACAATCTTTGTGATGTTGTCAAAAGCCTACCAGCCCAGGATAAATCCATCCTGGTCTGGATGGACAGGAGAAGCAATGTTCCTCGACTACCTCTTTTTGCTGTTATTGCCATGAAAATGTTATAATAGGGTCTAGCCTTTCTGTCTTTCATGATCAATACCATGGCTTCCCACCTGGATGCTGTGTCTGTATCACATCATTGGTTACTTTCCCTAACCTCACTAACATTCCACTCTTTCCTCAACTGATATAACTCCAGTGGTACACCACCAGGCCCCTTAGTGCCTTTCCTTAATATAATGCACTCATTTCAGGTAATAACTCCTCTGTTGTAGCTTGAGATATCATTGTTTCTGCATTCTGTTTGTCCAGTTATGAGAGAACAAGTTTGCCCCAAAATCCTCCTCCATTTTCAGCAGCTCATGATCTTTCTACCAAGTACATCTGAGCTTAAAATTCCCTGAGCACATCCGGCATCTATGAATGCAAGTAGAGAACCACATCTTCCCAGTACTGTGCACTGCATGACTCATTTTATTCCATCTTAAACGAGGAGCCAGGCATTTCTACACTTCAGACAGCATATTAAAATCTCTTTGTTCAAAGGCTCTAGACTTTGTAGATCATTTCAGTCACAGTAAATTTGCCCATCTCAGATTTGTAGGTGTTTACTAGGCTAATGACCCCAATGGCCTTTTAATCCTAGCCATGCATCCCAAATGTCTGACAAATTATTTTACTCTTGATAAGAGTAAACAAGTCTTGGGAGATGAAACATTTACAAGCAAGGGCCTGAGAGATGAACCATCTACAAGCTGACTGCGTCCATTAGAGACATAGATGCCAAGCCAAGGATGAATTTTCTGTTAACCGTCCAGTTGTCCAAGTTATACTTGAATTGGGTTAAGGAGAAACTCTGTTTCACATGCATAGGGAACCTGTTCCAAAGAAGGAGTAGTTTCTGGGACACATACCTGTTTCTCCAGCAGGACCCATTTATATCACAGGCAAGGTTTACATTTTTAGAATGGGTAATTCTGGTGCTGTTTGTTTTGTGGATATGCAGGAGGTCCATCAGGGCAGGGTCTGACAGTGCATTGTATGCCAGGCATAGATCTCCCCTCAACAGCCTGAAGGAGAAAGAGTACATGGATAGGGCATTGAGGTAGCCTGCATAGGACATGTTACTTACACTCTGTATTCTTCCAGTGAAGGACCTCTGTGCACATTCCAATTGCTGGATGTGCCTGGTTAGGTACATACCAAAAGGAGAATTGTACTCAGTAATAGGTCTGATGAATGCTGAATATAGTGGAACAATGACTTCCTTGGACCTAGATGCCATACCTTAGTTTATAAATTGCACAACAGAGAATGCTTTCCTCACTACTGTAGACATTTGATGGTCAAAGGCTAGATTGCTGTCTCTCTGTGTCCACAAGTCCCTGACCACTGGGCCAACTCTTAGGGATGTGTTGTCAGTATTCAATATGATGGTTACAAGGGCTGGATGACATCCCAAAGGATACTATTGTGCATTTCTTGGCATTTAGTTTTAGTCCATGGCACTGGCACCAGTTATTTGTCTGTATGTCCCCTTCCTGGAAAGCATCTGTGTTGATGGAGGATTCTATGATTGCTCCTAATTTGCACTCATCTGCAAAGTCAGCCAGAGCAATTGACATTGGCCTTGACTTCAGAGAAGTAAATGCCATGAAGGAGCGGACCCAGGACCAATCCCTGAGAAACTCTGCTTGTGATTGGCCTCTTTGTAGAGGTGGACTCCCCAGGTCTACCTTCCTGGAGTCCTGTCTGTGAGCTAGCTGGCTATCCACTGGGTGACATTAGGGTTTATACCTAACCTCTTGAGTTTATCAACAGTGCCCTAGTGGGGTATAGTGTCAGTTCAAGGTAGGCAGTGTGAACCACTTTGCCCTCATCCATTGCTTTGATGACCTTCTCAAAGAAGTCCACTAGGTTGAATAGGAATGGCCTGGCCCTGACAAAACCAGATTGGGTTTGGTCCATTATCTGGAGGTTTCCTATGTCATTATTGATCATTTCTGTGATAATTCTTTCCATGGCTCTGCATATGAGACGAATGCGAATTATGGGTCTGTAGTTCCCAGAATCTGTAGATGGCCCACCTTTGTGCAGAGGGTTGACTGTTGCTGTTCTCCATTTCTGAGGCACAAAGCCTGTTTGGAGGCTACAGTTAAATACCAGTTCCAACGGGCCTGATAAGTCATATTTCATGCTATTTAGAAGGCATTCTGGGATATTGTCTGAGCCCATTGATGCAATATTTTTGGCCTTCGAGAGAGAGCGTTAAGGACCTGTTCCCTCCCTAGGGGGAGTTCTGCTTGATGGTATTTCCTGAGGGAAGGCTGGGGGAAGAGAGGAGTAAAATTAGAGCTGAATTTATTAGCCAGTAAGTTTGCTATATCTTCTAACTCAGTATAGGTGGTTTCATTAGCAGTGAGCTGTGCACACAATTGTGTATTGCCTTTGACGTTGCGGACATAGCTAAAGAATGCCTTGTAGTTGTCCTTGGCCCAGGAGTTCAAATTTACCTCAAATTTGGCTTTAATAGACTTTATTTGTCCTCTGAGTTGTTTGTTTAGTTTGTTGAGAGTTTTTATCCTGCTGGGTGCTACACCTCCTAATTTTTGACATGATTTTCTTCATTTTGTTATTCAGTCTATTAATGATGTGATTCCACTAGGGTGGCTTGTTTTTTGAGTTAGTTCTATACTTCTTTCTGGTGAGTACAGCTGCCTCTATGCAGCTATTAACATGCTTGTACAGTGTTTCTGTTAACAGTTCTGCATAGGCAGCAGTGTTATCAGGGTTTGTTGAGGCTTGACATTTTGCTAGGTTATCATTTAATAGTAAAAAGTTAGCCTTAGAGTAGTTCCTGAATATTCCAGGTTTTATTTTTACTTGAAAGGAGACCAGTTTGTGGTCTGACTTTACCAGAGAAGATATTACACTAGATGGTGTGCAGCACTCTCCCATATTAGTGAGCACCAGATCCAGTATGTTTGCACACCTGTTCTCCTATCAATTAGCACAAAAAGATTAAGGCTATGTGTTATGTCCTGTTAATAAGCTGATGTGTGGTCCTGGTTTGATTCTCTCAGCCTCCAGTTTCCTGTTTTGTGAGTGTGTGTGTGTGTGTGTGTGTGTGTGTGTGTGTGCGTGTGAGTGTGCGCGTGCGTGTATGTGTGTGTGTGAGTAAATCTCTTAACCAGACAGTGCTCTGAAGCAATTTTGAAACTGGGATAAGGCTCCTCAGTGTTTTCCTGGTTTGCATGCTTACTAACTACCTATGAACTCCTACTTTCCTAATTTAATTTCGTCTAGTACAGGTTCGTCAGCCCTTATGTGTAACTGTTGCATCTCTGCCAACTATTTCCTGAAGCGCTTCCGTGCCATTTTTCTGTTCTCCTTACATTTCTCGATATATTCCTGCATATCTCACCTCTCTTTCTTTGAATACGTCCCACCTGATTTGGGGACATCCGAGTTGGTTTGAGGGAAATCGTTGCTCACTTTTTGGTTTGTGAGCTGAACCATTCAGCAAACTAAGCATTTGTACAAAAATGAGGTGTTAAACATTCACTGTCTGAGAATCTTCCTCTTCTCTACCCTCTAAGTCAGAATCTGTGTGGCATTGTCAGTGAAAAAAAAAAAAGTGATTGGGCGGGTGTTTGGCCATTCAGCTAAATTAAAATGTTCCTTGGAGACTATAACTTTGTCCAGTCTTCGTTATTTGTGGTGAACAGAGGAGTTGCTGACATGGCAGGTACCCTTCTCTTAACCAGGTGAGCTGAATGGACTAGCCACAGTGTCTTGCAACAGTCAACAACAAAAAAAAAAAAAAATCTTCCTTGGTGAGGAACTTTGGAGTCTCTTTGACCAGACTGAATAACCTCCTACTCCAGAAGTCAGATTCTGTTCACCTTCTAGTATAGTCAAACCCTCCAGGTGGCTCGTAGCACAAGGTAAGCATAGTTGAACTCCAACCATGGGATCCTAGGGTTGCATAAAGAGTGGCTAGTGTTGTACCATTCCTTTTCACTAGCGTTTAAGTACTGTTTAATATCCTTTGGATTCTGTATTTATTCCCATATTTTTAATTCAAACCCCTTTAGAATAGTGTTGCCACTCTTGTGTGCGTGGCTGCTAAAATAGTATAGGCCCCACCTAATCCATATCCTTTTCTTTTTAATTTTAAGACAGTCACATGTGTTCCTTGGAGACGCACAACTTTTGGGGTTGGTGTGCCGCATTATATATAACTGAAATGTAATTCACTTGACTGACTGATTAGCCTATTTGTGTTGCATGCAGATATATGAAATGTTAAGTTACAACATTTATTTCACTTTTTATCTGTGTACAGCCTCCTGCTAACTTCTTACAGTTCTTATTACCCATTCCACCTTAGTGGTCCTGCAGCTTATACATGAGTATTTCTAAAGTAGTAACCCTTAGGAGCCACTCTAAATAACTGATGTCCTTATTGTTAACCTCCCTTACCCAAAACAGTTCTCTCGTTCTATCACTGAATTCCACTTGTTCACCATACTCATGTTCCAAAAATGCATTCATACCAGAAGGAAACATATTTTAAAGAATGCTGGGTTGGCTAATTTTATCTGAGCTTAAATGAGCCTTACTTAACCTCATAACCAGGATAAGTTTGTTCCACCTGCAGCTGGTATCCCACTTGCTATATTCTTCACAGAAAATCCTACCATCTTTGTAAAACAAATTTTCTGAGGAGCTCCTAGCAAAGAAATGACTCCTCCTTTTTGGGGATAGTTGTTAAATGTATTGGCCATGTGGCATGCCTACATAAGTGCAGCTGGTGGCCGGGAACAAAGATCCCATGTACCCTTTCAAGCTGCAACCACTCCTCCACCAGGCCTGGGCAAGAAGCCAGCAAATTTTTAACAATAACAGTTGGGTCTCTTGCTTCAGCCTGTCTGGGTATAAACATTTAACCTCAAATTTCTTCTGCATTCCTGGTCTTGAGCATCAGTTGTGCAAGTTCTCATTTGTCTTGTTTCCTGTTGCAAATCTGCTTCAAGCCACTTCACTGCTACCCTAATATGGCAGTTTAATGTTGAGATATTTTAGCAACTTCTGGACAGTAATCTGTTTTATCTGAAAGGATTATATTTGAAAAGGAGAATGATGGACTGTATTCTGACAGCACTTTAGGGAGCTGGAAATGGATGGTGGCTAATGGGAAGAAAGTTCTTAGTAGATGATACAGACACCACATCCATTAGTGCTGGATGAGCTGAAGATCATGCTGTACAGGCCAAATTCATATGTTTACTGTTCCCCACTTCCGTGTCTCTAAAAAAGTTTAGTGTTTTCCTGTTTAGTGTATAGTAGTTTCTTGAAAAATCCAAATAAATAACATTTCAGTAATAAATAGCCATGTACTGCCCTTGAAGTCTGACTGTTAGTAGTTTGCAATAAAGTGAAGGTGGTGGAATGGAACTATCATGCTGTCCCATCTGTGCAGCCCAGGTAGTAGTAGGTAGACGTAACAGAGGCTCACATACAGCGTATCTTACAGATGCCAGCGTTTCAAGACAACATTCCATCTTTTGTGGCAAAGGTATAAAAGGCATGTAATAGAAAAATATGTTTGTTACTTTCATTTATTGTGGGGGGAGGGTAAATAGGTGACATAGTTGTTTGTGGTGAAAGGCTTACAGAAGTGTTAAAAAAGCAGCTGAGGAACTGTGGGCCTTCATTAGAAGTGGTGTTAGTGCTGAATACATCAAATTCATTCAAACTTTTTTTTTCCAGATTCATTAGAGTTTAGCATGAAAATGGTATTGCTATGCAGTTCTGCTAGTGCTGACTTTGAAGTGTAGATATGCACTCTTTCTTCTTCTTTGATTATTGAAATTTGCACCATACAGCTGGCGAGCTCTTCTGAAAGCACTATTGTTGGCAGTTTACAAGTATAAAAACTTGCCTAAAGGCTACCTAATCACCACAAAAATGATGGTAAATTCAAAGGTAAACTTCATGTGGTTGAATTCCTACATATGCAGATATTACAATAAAAAAAAGCTGTTATCCGTGTGCAAGAAATCACCAATTGACCATTATCAGAGATCTGTAAATGATGAGCAAAACCTTTAAATGTACTACCAGAGAGTGCAACACCGGTTATGAATTCAGTTACCACCAATGCTAAAGATAACCACAAGGCCCTCTTCAGTTGCATCAGGAAACATGGATGTAATAGCTATCCACCCAACTTATTTCAAATGGAGCATCATACTACATCATACCAAAACCATTGCAGATATCCTTGCAGATTGTTTCACTTTACATTTCCCTTTCCACCCTCATGCCTTCTCCATTCCCTGTTAAGCTGCCACCCCCTTATCACTATAGATCAGATTCTGTCAGCCATCTTTAGAACCAAAAACATTTATTCGTTTGGTCCTGGTAACATTCTAGGGTGTTTTAGTGTTAAGCACCACTTAGGTGAACCCCTACTAAACCTCTTAAGACTAATTCTCTCCACAAGTTATTTCCCAGAAGCATGGGAAAGACCGATAGCTGTGCCACTACAGAAGGGGGGGGGGGCAAAATTGACCCTGGGAATTAGACCAGTTAGTGCTGCTGTTGTCTTCTGCAAGGTTATGGAACGGATAATTACTGAGTTAATAACAAGAGACATAATAAATGACAGCTTACACGGTCTTTAAAAATTTGTCCCTAACCAGTTTGGATGTGCAAAAGACAGGTTTTGTCTACAGGGCCTTTATTGCTTTGACAAAGCACTGAATTTCTAGATGAGCATCTCTGCAACCTTACTGCTTGCCTTTATCTGGTTAAGACCTTCGACACTATCTCCTATGTAGATATCATAGTTAACATATGGATTAATATTTATTTGGATAATTTATCTGTTGAACAGGAAATTTTATCAGTGATACAACCTGCATTGTGAATGCAGTGGGGTACCTTTCCTAGTCAGAGGAATGTGACTGCGTTCCACAGGACCGTTGTACCATACTTTCTCTTGGTTATTTACTTCTTTGAAGTGAAATCTAACATTGGATTTTGACCCATGAAGTTTAAAGACCACTACAAACTGGCAGTGGTTATTGAATCCCCTTCTAACACTCAGATTTTCAAGCATGGTCTGGATCAGACTAATATATGGTGTGTCAGTCATGGGCTTACCCTGAACACCACAAATGCATTATACTTATTTTTGCCAAAGACACGATTACCACCTCTTGCTACATTACTCAGTACCAATCTCAAAGGAGATGTGATCATTAGGAACTTGGGTATCTGCAGTGATGGCAGGCTGTCTTGTGATCTCCATGTCTTTGTACCTTTTATATCTATCTCGCCATATTGAGGGCTGATCCCACTTCATTCTTCCATGGTCAGACCCATTTCATAACACAGTGCCTCCTTTGGGATACACCTGTCTGAGCATCTTGTTCAGCTTGAGGAAAAAAAAAAACGATGATTCCCAACCAAAAGCTTTCTGGCTTAATCAATGTAAGCTTTCCTGACCGATTAAAAGCCTTTTATCCCTGCTGTGTGGCATATCAGCTTTAGGGAACTGACCCTAGTTTAGCTTATCACACAGTGAAAGACCTTCCCTTGTTTAACCTCCTTCACTTTCTTAAAACCAACAACACTAGAAATACACATTCTAAAGACTTTTTTTATGTACACCCTCTTAGCTATCAAATGGAGCAGCTCCTTGGCCGATTCAAAACCTGTGTAGATGATTGGATCAGTAGGTGTTTCAGGAGTTTGCAATAATGATGCTTTAATCATGTGAAGCGAGCATACTGATGCTAATAATTGGGTGAATCGGCAAAGCTTTGATGACTTGTTTGCTTTCACTTTAGTAACAGCTTATGTCAAATTGTTTGACATTCAAAAACAAAGACAGGGCATACTAGAACTTCAGGGCTACCTTATTATAGACTGGTACTGTGATAAGCAAGCAATAATGCCCTCCAGGATGTGTGTTATTGTGGAAATAATGACCACTCAGGTGACGTTGGGTGTCTACACCCCTGGAAGGGCATTATTTCCACAATAACACTCACCCTGGAGGGCATTATTGTGCTTGGAGAATGTGCTGTCTGTAAAATTGTTGTGCTTTACTTACGTATTTACTTTTATTACTATATATTTTTTTGGTACTTGAGTATTATCGCAACCAGATTCCAAGTGTCTCATAATTATTGAAGTGATGGCCCAATGACTGTTTGTGGTTTGGCAGGGGTTTGGAAAGCTACTAAGCAGCTGTGTGACATTGGGTGATCACCCAGGAGAAGCAGTAAGCCTCAAATTCCTCTTCCAGCTTGACATCCCTCAGTGACGTGTTTTATTGTAAAGACCGTGGACCCGACTGTGACAAACAGAGCACAGCAAAACAATGTAAAGTGGAGTAATTACTCTGAATCCCAATGACAGAACAACCTGACTATATGTAAAAACTGTGAAAAATGTCATTATGAAATGATTACAACTGTGTTTTGTTGTGCTTTACCAAAAAGTGATCCAGAAAACACATACAGTGACAGCAAAGAAACATACGCCTTTCAAGTGCTTTCAGACTTTATTTCCTTCAGAAAATTCATGTTAACACAAATCCTCTTATTTATGCTACTTTGTAGTTTTATAAGAACAACATTTAAAATGTGTTCTTATTTTTGAGCCTTTGTTCCCCCTTTATTTCGGGCTTTATCCTTGAGCTAAAAGGTCAAAGGGTATGCAGACCTCTTTACTGCTGCTGCCACAGGCCCATTTATCCCACTCGCTCTCTCTCTCTCATACACAGATACTTGCACTTCAGAAAATCCATGTTAACACAAGTAACTTTGTGATTTTTATAAGTATTTGAAATATGTTCCTGTTTTGAGCGTTTGTTCTCCCCTTATTTTAGGCTTTATCCAGATATTTGAGCTAAAAGGTTGAGAGGTATGCAAGCCTCTTTACTGTTGCTGCTACCAGTGCTTGATTGTTTCCACTCTTTCCTCTCTCTCTCTCTCTCTCTCTCTCACACACACCTCGGTTTTGTGTGCGTAAGCACACGTGCTCACACATGGACAAAAACATTAACACACACGCACATTTTTTTCTGTTTTATTTAGTTTCCATACTCATTAAACAGCAAAAGCACCATTTAGCGAGTGTAAAATAACAGCTTGATTGATCTCGCTTCCACTCACGTGCACGTATGCACTCAAACACACAGACATAAACTCGCACACTTTTTTAATTTTCTACTTTTTTTATATTTTACACTCGCTAAACATCAGAAGCTCTGCTTAGCGAGTATAAAATAATGGTGACCATTAGGTTATTTCAGTCTGCGCTCCACAGCATTGTGATATGCTACCTTTAAGCAGCAGACTAATTTTTCAGTTGACATTACATGTAGCTTAACACCCTGCTGGAGAACCTTCATTCTCCAATCAGGGTGCAATCTACAGGTTGCCCATTCTCTAAGCTAGCATAAAGCATGCAGAGATGCTGTCGGATGCAACTTAATTTTATTTTTATCATTTTTCATTTTAAAATTGAAGACGCACGTAAAAGCATTTGTGAAACTATTTATTTTATATTTAAAGCTTTGGAATCAGGATAGGGAAATGTTCAGAAAAAAAATCTGACTTCATTAAGGTGCTTTGCTAGAGTATGCTGATATCCCAAATAAAAGACTGCTACCGCTGACAGTGTTCTAGGCAGAGGCATCAGGAGTTCCATCCTTTTTTTCAGCTTTATTGCTGTTTTACCTTCAGTATGATTTTATAACTGCAGGGGAAGAGAGAAATTAATAAAACAGCATGCTCATTTGTTATAGCTTTCAGATATGTGTACACTTCAGAACCATAATTCTGAATTTTGCTTCCACATGACCATTTTTTTATTGGTGTAGTAAAACCTTTTTTAATCAACATGCACAGTTGTGACAGGTTACAAAAGACATGTAAAAGTATCAAAAACACAGTTCTGCGTGTTGCTTTTCCATGGCCATCTCTTCATTTTCTTGTAGTATGATCTTGTTTTTTGTTATAAGAAACATGTTCTTATCAAAGCAGAACATTTTTGGGAGCTGGTTTCTACAGTTACGTAACTTGCTACTTATTTAAAGCTGTAGGGGAAGGAAGAAAACAACATGCGTGGTTGTGACAGCTTCTAGAGAATTTAAGCATTAAAACTGTAATTATGTACTCTGCAGAAAAAAACTAAAACCTTAATGGTGTAGATCTTGCAGTGCTCTATGTAGGTGGATGGTCTTTGGTGCTGTGTATAGCAAGAGTGAATTAGCGTGTTTTTCTTAATTTTAACGTTCATTTTGAAGAGATTCTGGAGGTGTCATTGTGTTAGTGTCCTACATATCATGATGGCAGAATAAATAGTGGAAACTGGAGAGGAGGGCATTTTTGAAGGAAGAAATGGAGCCTGAAGTTGATTGAGAGGCCCATAAATTGCTGTGACAGTCCAGAAACAATGACAAGATTTAATACAAAAGTTGATGAAATTGCACTAGAAGGGTTTTTGCTTAACTTGATGCATTGATATTGTTTGTCAGATGATTAAAAGAATGTAAAGTTGTTGATTGTGTTTTTTTTTTTTTTTGATGAACAGTATGACACCATATTGTCAGTAAAGCAGAAGGCACATGAGGTGTATGATAAGGCAGTTGAGCTATATGGGCAACTTATATTGATCAGCAGTTACTTCCATAGCTAGGTACTATGGAAGGAGAAAAAACATGAGATTCAGTAGAGTATCAGAAATCTAGGAAGGGAAGACAGTCTGGGCTTTCCTAAAACAATAACGGTATTCTAGACTGATTTTACAAGGAACCTCTTTGGTTTCGAGAGACTGTACCTATTGATATTCATTTTAGCTGGATGAAAGTATGTTGAGCTGAGGATAACACCAGTTCATTTTGTGATGTGAGATGAAAAGGAACAAGTTTTATTAGAGTTGTGGCAACTGAGAAGGCAGTGCACTATAGTAAGGCAACCAGTCCTTGCTGATCAGGATTTTTCCTGAAGTCATGCTGTAGCAGAGATTACAGTTTAGAGAGGTAATCCAGGCATGTGCGTTTTCCAGCTGGCACATAGTGTTTACTGGCATGAAATTGGTGATGTTTAAGTTAAAAGGCTATCTCTGTTAACTGATAGCCATTCAATTTCTTCTACATAATTTAGTTCTTCTAAAGGGGTAGAGCCCACAAGTTCTGTGGAAATAAAAGACAAGAAGGAAGAGCAGATATTAACAGGAGAGTGTACATGCTCATTGTCTGAGAGGGCATATCTGTTTACTTGACTGAAGTCATTAAGTATTCAGACTGACTCTGGAGAACATGTACTGGAAAATGGGCAAAGCAAATAGAAAGTAGACCTTTTCTTTTCTATTCTTTGGGACTGAAATGAGTGGATGCATGAGTGTCTGCTCATGAAAGTGTAATTGCAGGGGTTGTATATGACTGTGCTTCACAATTTCATTTTAACAAAATGGATGATTGCAAGTTTGAGAAATGCATAGGGAAACTATTGCTTGGCTTTAAATAAGTTATAGCCAGTATTAATCAAAAGTACAAGAACTCCAACTCCTGTGATAAGTGGACCAAACCGAACAAAATAAAGTAGAAATCCAAGAAAAAGTATGGTCCAAAACACAGCCAGAATAACAGCAACCAGTAGTTTATTTCACATAAAACAGGTAAGCGCTTTCACGAGCAACAGACTCGCTTCTTCAGACCCTTATACAAAAGCATACTGCCTGATTTAAGATCACTCAACTGCCAGTACACTGTGCTAGAGCGATCACATGACCTGAGCTGATACAAATTGACTAATTTAAAGAAATGTATTGCTAAATAACATTATTGCAATATTCAAAAGCACTCAGCTGTCTGTACAAACTGCAAAACATGCTCTGAATTGCTACATATTAGATACAAAGTTTCACAACTGATACAAATTATTTCTTAGAAAAACATATTAAATGTTCAAGATCGCTCAACTACTTATGCAAACTACAAAGAATGATCTAATCTGCTGCACATTAGATAAAAATTCCTGCACTAATACAAATAATTAAATCACACTGTTTCCATGTTCAAAAATCACCCAATTACCTATCCAAGCTTTAGAATAAACAAAATCTACACAACGGATGAGTAAAGGGGGGGGGGGGGGGAGAAAATTCCTGCATGCAAATGCAAGTAAAAGTGTAGCATTGTTCATTCCTGAAACAGTTGAAAAAAATGTATGTTTATAAAACATCGTACATACAGACAAATATATTAAAATTCAACTTGCATATCTCAATATGCAGTAATGTAAAATGAGTGGGTAAAAGCTATATGTCCAGGAACATTCTAATATAAAATATACATATTGCTGCTACTCTGACATTCATTTATACAGTGGGCTTGCTTTCAATATTGGTCTTAACGGAACTACTCCATTTAGACCTGGCTATGCATCATCTTGAAGCCTGATGATCCATTTTGTTTCTGTAACCTCTGTGTGATTTCTTAAATCACCCAAATGCTGACCCTGTGTCACCCTGTCAATGCTCATGAACTTGAAGGTTTGCAATGGGCCAAATAAATCATATCTGTGCTATTGCAATCTGCATTAACAGAAATGTATATCTTCTCCCATTATTGGGGTGGACAAAACAACCACTCGAATCTATATGTTCCCAGTAAATACATTTCCCACAAAGTAAAGTGTTTGTGTGTCCATTGTCATCTACTCCTACCTCTTTGTATCCACATAGCATCCTTTTAACCGATCTGTTATTTTTGTACCTGAAGGTGGGTTTTTCACCTACTATATTTCTAATCTTTTTGTCCGTTTTTAATACATTCCAATTCTTACATTATTTCCTTGATGTACCAGACATCATTGGAATGATACAATGTGTATTTTGCCTATCTAATCTGTTAATGGTCTTCTCATGTGAAGGTCTACTTGCTGAAGAACCAATGGCCAGACTGTCAGATCATCCAGACTAAATGTTTCAGATGAATGTTTCCATGATGAATTACAGAAGTTGCTTACCAACTTTGTTAGCAGGGGTTATAATAGTGAGTGTATCAGACTGGCAATGATGTATGCGTAATGAGAAAAGATTCAGCCAAGCCCTATTATTCTTCAGCAAGTAGACCTTTGGTCAGTGTCTCTTTGTTCATTTGGCATGTAATAGTCTGCACACTAATTGCCTAGTATGCACTTATGAACCTAATTTGAAATGCATTGTAAAATGGGCAAAAGAAAGCTACTTCAAACAAGGATTTAAATGTGTATTTGTGAAGGTGCGGACAAGTGCACTGAAATAGTAACAGCAAGACATGAAAACTGATAAGCCAGTCCAGACCCATGTCTGAAACTAGTTCCATTTAATTTATATGATAAGTTTATTACAGCTAGCCACATAGCAACGTATTCCTTTAGCAGATACAGGTAAAAAGTAGCCTTAGCAGTTGTATGTTATCCTAAGGCAAACTGCATATTGCTTTGGACTAGTGCATGTACCCCCACAACTTCTGTGCATGTCAGTAAGCATCCCTGTCCGGATATTTTTCGACTAATAATCTGTGTCATCCTCTGGCAAGCTTTCCACTTGTGCTTGTGTGCTCTGTGGTATGTCGCTTCATTTTTGACTCATTGCATTTCTTGGGAGGAGGGGGTCACAGTGTCTGTTGCAGGGGAAGAATGCTCAGGTGTGTATATTTTTTACCTGGAATTAGGTTAGCTTGTACATGCGAATGGAAAACAGGAGGTGCAAGTGGTCTGAAAATGTTTTGCTTCCCTGTCCTTCGGAGCAAAGCAGCTAGCGAAGGGTGAGAACTGGAGCTAGAGAGGGGACACACAATGTTTCATACCCCTGTGATTTGCTGTCGTTTGGGCGAATGAAGATTATAAAAGTAAGTGAATACCTATTTGTATGCATTAGGGCAAGATTTAAATATTGTACATATGTGTTTGATATCCAGTAAAGTGGCTACCATAGTATTTCAGAGTGAGGTAATTGAAAATTTAGTTTGTAATTAATTTGATTTGCAGGCTGCATTATTTTAGGTGGAGAGTATAAGACTGATGAGCACTGATGTGGATTTTCTTAGTCTTCAGTATTCTAAAATTATATGACCTTGTATTTGATATACTGTTACTGCTAAAAATTTTATAAAAAAGGAACTCTTCTTATTTAGGTGTTTGGAAGTCTGGCTTTGTCGTGTGAAAAATGGTAGGCAGAATAGAAACGTGTAAATTTCAAAAAGAAAATATTTATTAGCACTCTGACTCTGTCAATATGTTGGACACTATGGTATTCCTTTAGCAGCAGTGGTATGGATTCCTCCCACCCCACCCAGTATTGTCACATACACAAACGCAGTAGCGTTGCAACCTCTTTTTGAATTTGAATCATTAGTTAGAAAAATGCTGACTGATGTGAAGGAAAATCACATTCCTGAAGAAGCATATCTTGGAAAACTAAAACAAAATCAAAAGTTCTGCTATTACCTGCTTTATCCAGTTTAAGATTGCTGGAAGCTAGGGCCCATCCTTACAAGCTCCAGATATAAGGAAGTAAAGAGTCCTGAATCTGACTCCAGTCCATTGCAGGGACAGACATGCACTCACAAGCATACCTACAGGCAATGTAAGCATCACTAACTTACCCACCTGCATGTCCTTGAGATATGAGAAGAAACTGGAAGCCGTGGTGGAAACCTGTGCAGACCTGGAGAGGCACAGAAGGCACTCCATCGAGGAACCATCTGAGATAACCAAAACACTATGATGCCATAAGCAGAAGTGATGCACAGAAATCTGAATTCTACTTTTCTTGCAAACTGTTGTGGGAGATTCATTGTAAAACATGAAACTGCTATGTTAAATAACTACTTGAATTGTTCGGGCTCACAACACTTTGTGGGAACTTTTTAAAGCAGTACAGTTTTAGTAACTAGCATGTCCTTTTTTTAACAGGTTAGTGAACCCAGTAAAAAAAAGAGGGTTTCTGTGAAACTTGGAGAGATAACCGTGAAGAAGAAAAAGACACCGTTGCATTGTGAAGAAGAGCAGAGTGCTGCATTACTGGACAAAAGCACTGGTACGTGTAGTTTGAGAGTTAGTAAGCAGTGGAAATGGAGTCTGTAGTTCAGGCACTGTAACTACTGCATTTGTAGACACTATCATGTTATGCTTGAACAAACTTGCAGTAGGTATACCAGTGTCACAGTGTGCTACATCTTATTTGGGTATTTCCCTGTAAGTCTGGGTATTAGCAAGTATTAACCATTTTATTATTGTTACTGTACTGTCTGAGATTTTAATCCTTTTAGCTTCAGGATCTACTACAATTTTTGCAGTACCCCTTGGGTTGCTCCTTTCCTGCAAATTGTTTGTGGAACACTTCATTAAGAGGATATTCTGACTTCAGAGATTACAGTTGGGTTATAGGAAGTCACAAGGATCATATTCCTTTGTGAAGAAAAACAAAGGTGTGTATATTCAGTCCCCTAGCTGAGGTGTACTATGCAAAGGAATATAAAACTGAGTAAAAAGGATTAGTCCAGATAAAATCACTTTAGCTAGCAGATCTAGGAGACTCCCTCTCTCTGATATCCTCCCTGTGGGATAAGATATCTTGTTGAAGTTTCCAGTAGTTTATTCAGTTAAGCATCTAGATGGACAAGTGTTCTTGTTCTAATGATTAATTAACTTATTTAATGTACAGCTTAAATTATTTACAACATGTTTTTGGATAGAGGATATCCTGTCAGACTACTGGACACAATTGCAGAAGAGGTCCTGAATGGTTGGGGTACAAAATACCACCCACTTATTAATACTAATTCAGTATTGCTAACCGTTTGCACTACTACTGACAAGACCTGCACAGAAAACTCAATTAAAAAAATTTTCACACACATTACTACTGGAATTTAACAACCAGAATGACTCCATCAAAAAAGGTAGTGAAGAACAATTTAAGTGTTTTTAAAACAGATGGAGTAATTTTTAGTAAAGTGAGGAAACAACCAAATTTCATTTATAGAACAGGGTTGAATATCAAAATTTTTGAATGCAATAAACTTTCAAATCAAAAACTTGATATGGGGACAAAGAAATATGGTTACTGTAACCATTGTAGCTACATACTGGAGGAGACTGGTATTATCTTATAATGTTATACTAGTATTAAGATCTCTTTTGCGAAAGGGAACTGCCTCAGTAAGGAGGTGATTACTTGGCAAAGTGCACAAATTGTCCTGCTTTTTATGTAGGCAAAACTGAGAGTGCACTATGCAAGAGAATATACAAACACAACTGTGATATACAAAACAAAATTTGAACAACGCTTTGTTTAAACATCCCTTGTTATGCACTGGTTTTAACAAATTTGTATTTGGCATTTTAGAAGTAATACCTGCTGCAAACTGGTACGAAGCGATCTGCTACACATTCCCAAAACAAATGCATAAAGTTACTTAATCTAAGGATTATATAAACAGTTCAGAAAGAAACAATGGGACATATATGTATGGCTCTCAAATACACAACACATTCTAGAAGTTTTAGGATCTTTCCTTGGAAGTGTTTGGATATGTATTTTTATACCTTGAGCAGGCTCCAAAGAATTTTTCGTCTAGTAGAGTGCAAATATTGGAGGTGTGATGGGGAAGATAGCGGAAATAGGGAACATATTTTTTGGGAGTGTAATGAGTTGCCAGACTTAAAAAAATTCCCTTCCGACTACTCTGTCAGAAATACTTGGTGAGCAAATTAGTGTAACAAAGGAAATTATTTTTTGAACTGTGATATGGAATTGGAATTGCCTAGACATGTTAAGGACATGTTAATGTAATTCTGGTGGCTGCCAAAAAAGCAATTACTAGAAAGTGGAAATAAAAAAGGCTAAAATGGATTGCAATCTTACTTTACACTCACTTATTTACTAGTGCAGGTAACACTACTCTCCCTTGTGTAAACATACAATATACATGTAATGCCTCTAGGTGACTCTCTGACTCATGTTATATAGAAACTGTTCTACATCTGTCTAATACCTGCAAAATATTTTCTGTTCTGCATCTCTCTAACACTTGACAAGTAAGTACTGTTTTTAATTTTCTCACTTATCTGTGTTCTGATACTTTTTCCTGAATTGTAAATCATAGGTATTAGCATTTGTTTATTATTCATACATATCCATCAATATTGTGTATGCCTTTGTTTTATTGTACTATGTAATGTGTCATAAATGTGGAGCTTTTCTCCCCGGGTCTCCGCTGAAAAAGGGCTTGTGTCCATTTGGATTTTCCTGGTAACCAGACGTAAACTAAACTAAACCAAATAAATAAATAAACCAACTGTACTAGAAGTAGTGAATACAGTAACAGAGATAAAACAACTGGAAGTAGGATATTTAGAAAAGGGTAAGAGCATATTGTATAGGAAAAAATGAGAATTGTGGAAACAATATATGCAGAATAATGTTTTATAGGAGAAGGAGCTAGGTTTAAGGGAAGGCAGGAATTGAATGAGTTGTGTAATGTTTGACCGACAATGACTGGATAGATTATGAGTTATGTATGTGTGCTACTGAAAATATGTGAATATAGTTTGTTTTCATTTATATAAATGTATGATTGCCTATGTCATAAGTGATCATTTATTAAAAATACTTCTTGTTTAAAAAAAGGAGAATTTACCCAGTCTAAGGATCTAAGTCTCACCTTTGACATTAGCAGAACATGCTGGAGGGACCAGGTATTTGCCACAGAGATTGCCCCTTCTCTGCAGCAGACTCCCCCATTCTTCTGAAACCAATATTTTCTTTAAGCCTATTCAAACTCAGTTTTGAACAGTGGATGGGAAATCACAAAATCACCCCTTGCTTGTTTCCTGTGACCCATATGGACAGGGGCAGCTTGAAGATGCCCTAAGGCACAGGCGTATACCAAAGCCATTCTAGTCCATGGGCACTGATAATTGGGAACACTGAGGCATGAATGGCTGTACTTGAAAAGGCTATAGGGCCATTAGCCTAGTAACCTCCTATGATTCTAGGAAACCCTCATTCCCAAATTCTCATCTGCTTTCTTGCACATTTTTATTCATTTATTTATTTTATTTTGCTTTTGATTACCTGGAAAGTCTGACCTAATTTAAAAACAAACAAAAAAACACCTTTTCAGTGAAGGTCTGGAAGATCCTCTCTTTAGGACATATCACACCACTATTAACAAATACCAGTTCAAAGTAAGTATTTAAGTAGATGTAATACAATGAAAAAGTCTGTCACAGAAGAACGTGCCATAGCCACAGTAATCTAATATATTATTTTTGACCACCTCTGCCGGTGGAGCTAATTTTGGCTTCTGCTCTGATGTTATAATTTATCTGTCCCACAGTGTGGATCCTACTACCCATCACAAGCACTTCATCTGCATCACTTCTTCTAGCTTCTTCTACTGCTCTGACTTCACTACCCAGGTTTCTGTGCAATATTGGTCACTACAATATTTTGTACGTCTTAACTTTTCAGCTTCTTTGACATTCTTGTGTCACACACTACCCCTGCCACTCTGTGCCACTGTGCTGCAGTACCTCTCATTCCAGCTTTGATCTCCTCATTCAGGCTTCTGTTCCTCAACCACCTCTACCAGTTACTTAAAGCTGTTAACCTGTTCTACTGTCTTCCCTTTTATCTCAGTTTTCAGCTTCTTCTGATTCCCCCATTTGCTGCCATGACAAATGTCTGTACTGCATTTCATCCCATGTTCCTTTAATTTTGCATTCTTTTCCAGTATCATTTGTTGAATTTCCTGCTCATAACCTTCTTATAATGCCACATCATCTGCATACAGCAACTTTGATGATCTGTCTCCTCCAACCTGTTTGCTAATGTAGTCCATCACCAGTATGAATAGTGGTGGGCTCAGAACTAAACCCTGATGCACACCAGCTCCTACTGGTAACCACTTTGTGAGTCTGAACATTGTTCTTACTTTTGCTTTTGGTCCTTGTATGTAGCCTGCACTAATTCTACCAATGTATCTTTGACTTCAAACCATCATAGGAGTACCAAAATCAACTTTCTTGGAACCTTGTCATATGCTTTCTCCAGTCTAGTAATGCCCATTTGGACTCTTTCTCATCTCTAGCTGCTTCTTCTCCACTATTTGTCCCACTGTAAACATTGTGTTGGTTGTGCTACCTCCTGATCTGAGTAAAACTGCTCATCTCTTGTCTTACTTACTGTTCTGCTTGCTTGTTTATCAGTCACCCTTTCCAGAACTTCCATGCAGTGTGATGGGAGTTTGATACCTTTGTATTGCCCATTGTGAATGTCCCCTTTCTTCTTGTGTACTGGCACTAGGCTGCTTGTTCTCCACTCATCTTGGATACACCTTTCTCTCCAAATTGTTATGAGTACCTCAGAAGCCTTATGTTCATTGTTACAGTAAACCACAGTTAATGAGAACTCTGGTATATAACTGTCATAATTTTGGCACATTCAGTAAGGTACTAACTAAACAGCTTTAAAGCAGAAACAAATTTTCCAGTAAATGTGCTGTAGATGGGTAGATTCTCTCCTCTGTCACTTCTTGGATAAACTTGGTTTATAACATAACTGGTTAAACTGCTATTAAAATATAATCCAAATAGTAGTGTTAGCTATGGGAAGCATTGCTAAAAATGTAGTGGAAATGAGTGTAATCATCTATCCACAGCCCCTTTTTCACATGTTTTGCACATAGGGTCTGTGTGTCACATCACCAGTGACAATCCCTTAGAGCCAATGCAGGGTATACAGTGGAAAGTGGTAGATTAAAAGTTAAAGAAGAAATCAAGCTGCGGTAGGCTGAGAGACAACTAGCTGGGTCTGAAGCGAACAAACAGAAAAAAAGACAGCGGTGGGTATGGAGGTTCTGTTGAATGCTGTTAAAAACACGTCTTTGCAAGATAAATGAGTTAGTACTTGACTGTTTGTATTGCAGCAGGAGATAAGCATGAAGCAAAAATGATAGAGGCTATGAATGCATATGCAGGCATTATTGGGGAACTGAGAAAAGAAAACACTGATTTGAGTGAGACGAATATTTGCTGAATGAATTGCAGAGCCTGCAAAAAAAAAAAGACTTGATGTGGAGGATAGAGCTTGAGAGAAGTATATTCATATAATAAGGGAGTCTGAGAACGAGGCAGGACTGGATTGCGTGTCTTATATTCTGAACTGATTAGCAGATTGGACTGGGCAGCATTCAATGCAAATTTGGTTGGAAAGAGTTCAGGTACCAACTCAGAGAGAGCTGAAACAACTGTGTCTTATTTTTAGAGTCAAAACTTATCAAACTTTTCAAAGTGCTTTTATATGTTGTGGGGGCAGTGGAAGTATTTAAAAGTGGTAAATAAAAAGAATGTTTTTTCATAATGACTTCTGTTTTACACTTGGAAGCAGCCAGCACAGTTGGTTTTGACTATTAGAGAATGTAGATTAAAGAAGTTGATGTTTTGTTGCCTGTGTCCAGTGTTTCATGTAGTTTTCCCTTATGGTGGTTAAACGTTTGCGAAGTTTCACAAGAGGCAATCCAGGTTATAAGAGGGCATGTGTCAATTGATGGAATGTCTGATCTGATCAAGGAGGAGGACAGAATCAGAGGTCTGAATCTTTTGAGACAATATAGATTGTTGCATGGAAGAAGTTAAAGCACTTTTTAAATGATTTGTGAAAGGAAACGATTTGAGAACTTTTGCATCTTGGATGGCACTGAAACAAAAAGTGGCAAGCAATTTACACATGATGGTAGACATTAATAGAGTTGCAAAAAGGAAACTTTCTGTGTTGTATGTTATATGAATTTTTCTTTAACCAAAAGCAGAGTCTGGCACCTCACAAACATTTCCCATTTTGTTTTTTCTAACTGATCCTTAACTGGGAATAATACATTTTTCCAATTGTATTTTGTACCTCAGCTGCATGACTAATTGTAAAAGTCTGTGCATTATGATTTGAAGTTCCCAAATGTGGACCGACTGAAATTTCAGACACTAATGTAAATCCATTAGATGCAGTTATGTCCAACATGTTATTTTCACAAGAGAATTCAGTGACCAGTAGCTCATGTTAATAGTAAGTTGAAGAATTTGCTCAGTATATTTTAGGTTAGTCACCATATATTTTTGGCTGTCATAAAACACTTTCAGTCTCCTGTCAATGTAAACTTCTAGAGGGTGTGTTTTAGATCCCTCTGCAGACACTATGTGGGGGGGGTTAATATTCTATCTTTGGTGTATAAAAATTGAAAGTATCACAGGCAATACTAATAAGTATCAAGGTTAATAGCATTCTGTAGCATCATATCAGTTAATAAACTGTCAGTTTTGTAGTATACAACATTAATCTCAACAAGGCATCAAGATTATGAAGCCCAACAATGAGCAGTGGGTGGTGGTAAATCATAAGCAGCATAGACTACGTGTGTAAAATGTTTCAAGTGCTCAGTAACAGTAACTAGTATTGTAGAGCACCCAGAAATTACATTTTATGGGCAAAGACTGTTGGAATTTTTTAAGTAAACTAAATCAAGAAACATTGTTAACTGAAGGGGGCTTTCTCACCATAGATGTGAATGATTTATTTTCTTTTGTCCTGCATGTAAAAGGCCTGAAATGGTTCCATGAGGTTTTTATTTTATTTATTTGAAGTTTGTTTGCCAGGATGGTCCATTGGGCCGAATGATCCCATTTTCAATGATGTCCTTGGGAGAAAAGCTCCATAGATACAATATATAAAATAACAGTTTGTTAAAGTACAAGAAGAATACATATAAGCCAAAGTAAATGTTAATACAATTAGAAGACAAAGCAGAGCAATATGTAACAATTCATATGAGTTTACAATTTTTAGTCTCTATAATCTCTAAAATAGATGTTAAATCAAAGACAATAATGACTAGGTAACAATGATATCCAATGTGGATATCACTGTTTTTATGATATTTTTAGAAACTGTCTTGGGTAACAATTTTACATATTTAAAAAGAATTTTATAAATAAAAAAATAGTGTGGCTATAAAGGTGGCATGTACCCCCCCCAAATACCAACTTAATTACGTGGTATTAGGAAAGGCAATTTTTTAATTCTGTTTTCCCTAAATATTTTATATATATATATATATATATATATATATATATATTTAAGATGTTTAGCTGACATTTGTGTTTTTAGGAACGGCTGTGAGAACACACCAAGAGGGTTTTGTGGAATAATATTGATGCGACTACCACCTTTTTTCGTCCCATGTGAAAATCGACCACTTAGACATAACCATTAGTAAGAAAATTGAAACAGGTATATTTGTTTCACCTATTTACAGTAAGTCCCCCCCCTCCTTTTCTAATTCATGTTTCCACTTTCAAAGTTACCAATCTTTCTATCAAAAAAAAGGGTCGGTCAAAGGCCAGATGGTGAGGCTTGCAAGGATAATTTCAGATGATATCCCATTAAAAATAAGTTGGAAATCTTGATTGAAATGTTTTTGAAGAGAGGATGCCACCACCATGTTTTGCCAACATTTGGAGATAACATTTTGGAATTTAGTGGGACCAAACATAAATCATTTAGGTAGGTAGGTAATAGGCTGTTGGCCCTGGGACCTATACAAGTCCAGCCAAAAAGGTACCCTGGCTTTTGCCACTCAAGAAAATTATTTTCCTGTGCCACTGTCGAGCAGAGTCACAGAGGTGATCCCCGGGATAAATTTCCTATTTCCCATCCAATCATCAAGATTTTTCTTGAAGACCGCTAATGAGGAGCTTTGTTTGATACCGATAGGTAGTTTATTCCAGAGTATGGGAAGTCTCTGGGACAGGAATCTATCCCTCCGGCATGTTCTGTTTATTGTGGTGATAAGGTTTAGGTCCCTAGAGCGTGTAGCTCGGAGGGATTGGGATTTCTTTAAATGGAGCATGTCCAAAAGCTCTTGGTTTTACATAGCTTTGTATGTTAGGCAGAGATCACCTTTGAGTAGGCGATATGCGATGGAGTAAAGCTGGAGTTTTTTGAGACTGTCTGCGTAGGGCATCTGTTTGAGAGATGAGAGGCTGGTAATCCTCTTTGTGAGGTATTTCTGCGGCCTTTCCACTTGTTGTAGATGTCTTGTGAGGTACATACCAAAAGGGGCGTTGTACTTTATAATGGGTCTAATGAGTTATGAATAGAGGGGAACAATGACCTCTTTTTTTCTGAATGAGAAACCTTTTGTGATAAGGTGTGCCATGTAGAAGGATTTCCTGACTACTGTGGTGATGTGATTATCAAAGGAGAGACTACTGTCCACCTGTGTCCCAAGGTCTCTTATCACACTTTCGGTGTTAAGTGTACTACCACCTATGTTGTAGTTCATGGGTACAGTGTTTTTACTAAAGGGGATGACGATGCACTTTTTGGCATTGAGCTTGAGGCCATGGCTTTGAAACCAGGCATCTGTCTCAGTGAGGCCCTTTTGTGGGATGTCCACATCGTTAGGAGTTTCGATTATGGCTCCTAGTTTGGAGTCATCTGCGAACTTCGTTAGCCAAAGACCTTCTGTGTTAGCCTGTACTTCAGAGAAGTAGATACCAAACAGGAGAGGACCCAGGGCTGAACCCTGTGGTACTCCACTTGTCACTGGTCAGAAGTCGGATTTGGAGTCTGCTACTTTCACAGTGTGGGTTGTGTCAGTGAGCCAGTTGGCAACCCATCTTGTGACATAGGGATTTATACCTAGTTTAGTGAGTTTATCTATAATTCCAGAGTGGGGTGGTGGTGTTGAAAGCCTTGGCAAGATCTAGATAGGCTGTGTGAACTACTTTGCCATTGTCTACAGCTTTGGTGACTGCTTCAAAGAAATCTTATCAGGTTTAGGAGACATGATCTTCGTTTTACAAACCCGAACTGGGTGGGGTCCAGAGTTTGGAGATTACCAATATCTTTGTTTATAAGTTCCATGATGATACATTCCATGGCCTTGCAGACCAGGCTCGTGGGGAAAGAGTTACTAGACACTAATAGTTCTGGTAACTGCAAAACAGCATCTGCTAATAGTGTTAACTTTAGTAGAAAATTGATAATCAAGTATGGAACTGATACTGAATAAAAATATTATGAAAGAAAATTGAAAAATCTCAGTTGCTTTGACTGAGCCTTGGAAACATTAGGTGAAAGGTCTGACTTTACATATAAGTAGCATGTAAACATAAAAGAAAAACTAGAACTGTAGGCACCCAAAGTAGGTACTAATGAAGTGCAGTTGTTGCAGACAGTGTAAGTTCATTTATACGGTGCTAAAATTGAAGATGAATGTAAACAAATGAATTAACATTTAATGGGAAATATAAATGTAACATTAAAGGAATAATTTCTTCATGTTTATATGATTATTGTAATTTTTATATGGATAAGATCTTACCCAGGGCATGCTCATAGGAACTAAAATTAGAGTACAAAGAATTGATTTAGCAGCTGTGGCTTAATGCAGGGCAGTCTTTGGGGTTAATTATCACCTTATCTGTTAGTAGAATGTTAAAACTGCATGCTGCCCAATTATGAAGCAGAATAATTCTGGAATTTACTTACCATACTATATTTTAATAACACTCGCTTTTTATTTACTACTATGTTTTTTGGAATGCTTGGCTGTTATCAAGTTATCCAATATTTTTTTCATGTTTCATGCAGTATAAATGCTTCAACTTTATATTTTATTTTAATGGGCAAGTACACTTTAAACTCATTTAATGCTTTAGTCACGTTACTATTGAATGTGTTATTTAAACCTGTGATATTTGTAAATCAGTTTCTGATGAAGCCCTGACTTTTATTTATTTATTTTTTTTAATGAGAGTGCTTAACTTCAATTTTTTTAACTTTATTTCACTACCGTGTGAAATTTCTGAGAATTGGTTTGTGTCACTTGTGGCACTGGTGCATGCAATTGTAAAATAAAATTCTTGGAGGAGAGAACAGCTTTTTAGTTCTTGGATTTCTGCCACTTTAAGCACCTTTGTGTTTACTACATGTATCGTACTGTACTAAATTAATAGTTGCTAATGAAAGCAGTGCCTTCACTATAAATGAGACTTCTTTATATTTGATTTACCTTTGTGCCCCTTACTCACTGTCTTGCCCGTCCTCCCCTGCCAGTGCCAGCAAGCAACTGAGCCTCTAAGCAAACTTAAGTCACCAGTGCCCTAGTCAGGGCTTTATCACTCAGTGCTGCTGGCAGTGGTAAACATGGGTCGTGGGACAGATGTGGAGGGAAGTCCCTCTGCACAAGATAGACCTAGTCAGAATGCTTCACTGTAGGGTAATGGAGACTGGCAGGGGGTGGATAGTGTTACTTATCTGGTAGGCTCACAGTGATTGAGATGATATAATACATTTGATAATGGTATTAAATTGGGCATTTAAAGGATTAGAGGATGTGTCACGATGTATCATGATTTACTTTAAATGCAGTTGTAAAGCTTCTGGGAAGTTTTCAAGATCTGGGTGGGAATGGTAGAAAAGGGTTGGTTGTTTGGGTAGTTTATATTATGTAATTAATGAAGCAATTTTTCTCTTGATGTATGCAGTTGGTGGGCTAGACCTGGCAAACATTTTAGAACTGGAAAAAGATCTGGTGGAAATTTTAAGCAATGTAAAGATTGCATAAGTGTGTGTGTGTGTGTGTGTGTGTGTGTGTGTGTGTGTGTGTGTGTGTGTGTGTGTGTGTGTGTGTGTGTGTGTGATTAAAATTTGGATTGAGAAGAGGTGATAGTGTTGATTGGTACTTTGAGTGGGTTAACTAATCCAAGTAAAAATCATATCTTTACATATCTAAGAAAACTAGAACCCAGGATTGTTGCTTTGTAGGAAGCTCATTTAATAGCAAATGTTATCAGTTATTTATAGTTAGTAGACCTGGAAAGTGGGTGGAAGGAGGCAGTTTTGCAACTGGTAATTAAAAACTTATCGGCTTTACTAGTTTTGCTTAATGATCATGATCACAACCAGTTGGTCGTCTCGAGCAGATGCTTGGTGGGCGTACCAGATAGTTTATAGATGACGCCCTTCCACCACCACTGTTTGTAGAACTTCCGTTAGTTGTGTTAGCAAAGCTTTATAAAAATTCTTTTCAAAAATTTGCATCCTGTTAGGTGACTTCAGTTTGGATTGATGTTTGCCAAGTAAGATATTGCTTGGCAGAGTGATTGCAGTGTAGGGATACTCAAGTAGTTTCGGAAGCTACAAGTCCAAGGCACATTACTGTATTTTGTAATCCCAAATAGACTTGGTGGTTTGCCATGTCTTTGGTCCATCCAGATGTTTTAAGTAACGTGGAGTCTTAGGAAATGTTTTAAATGTCCATTGTTCCATCTCCCACTAGTGGATAGTTCATACCTAAAAGTCCATTCTTAAAATCATCATTGGTAGTCCTATCTCTAAGTCAAAAGAAGCTGTTGCACTGATTTGATGTATTATATTTAATGGAAAGAGAAGTCAGCAAAGCACTTGACCTTGATTTCCAGAATTTAATTCAGATACAAAGTATCTTATGAAAGAACTTGAAGAAAGGGACACTGCCTTAGGGAGAGCCCATGTGACAATAACAAAGTCATAAAACAGTAACTAAAGCAGCAGATGTAGATAGAAAAGAGTTTTACCCTGGCTATTCAGAGTTATTCTGGAAGTTAATAAACCTAAAGCTAATAGCCTTAATAAACTACCTGAATATTAAATAGGGGGTTGAAAATGACTTGTATAATGTGGCACACATTCACACTAGGCTTGAACAACATCAGTCATACAAGCGTTCAATGCCAAAACACAAGCATACTGACTTCAGTCTTGCTCAGATTTCTTTTAAAAAGTTTGTGAGTCAAAGCAGTATCCAGCCTATAAGAACAAATGTTTGAAAATGACATGTTTTGTTTAGAAATGCACTCAGTTCTAAAAGAAATGCACTCAGTTCTTTTAAGCTAGCAACCCCCAATTATAACTGAGCCTCTCACACATATTAATTTCCCCACCATCAGGAGCAGTGCTCACCTTATTCATTCACGCAGTAGCCATCACATTCACTAAGTAAACAGCCCACAGTCACCAAAACTACTGGCCTGTCTCAACTGTAAAGCCCTTAGCGGAAATCATGTCGAGAATTGCCTATAAATGGCTGCAGCAGCATATAGTCATTTAGAGGTCATAGCATGCATTTGCAAAAAGTGTAATAACTTTTATTCTTTCTGCAGTGTTATAGGTGCTAGACATGAAAATATTGATAGAGATTTGTTTACATAGACAGCGTTTTTTTAGTTTTAAGTTAGCTTCTGGAATATTCCATCCTTTTAAACAAACTTAGAACAATTGGATTTGGTGTTGGTTCCATTGGCTAATTTCACAGCTGTCTCTGTAATAAAACATATCATGTGGTTATTTGGGTTACTCAGCTTCACAGCTAGGTACTTCCTATCCCTATTCACAGAAAAATTAGTAGTCGGACCTGTTCTATTTTCCTATTTGTTAATGATTTAGTAGTTGAGTTTCTTGGACTTCACAGTGCACGTTGTATAAGTGACCTTGTTCTACAAAACAAAAAGTAATAGATCTGTAAAAGTGAATGTCATCTGGATTTCTATAGTTTTTAGCATTGGCTGTCACTTAATCTTACAGCCAGCATTGATAAAACCTCCTCAGTGCCATTTGGAATAGACAAGAGATATGAAGAAGTCTTTACAGTGCAAACTGCCAACTTTTTGATGCCCTGAGTAAACTCAGACCTTGAGATAGTTATGTATTTGATACGATGGAGTACAATCCCTTAACTACTACACTGAAAACACAGTAAAAAAGTACTAAAATTATTACAGAATAGTTGTAAATTTTCCAGTTATTTTGTCCCAAAGACCAGAAAAGTAGTCAGCGGTTGATAACAATTATCTGTTCTGCTGGTAGCATTACACTCTTTATGCCCCACAGCTGTGCTGCAGACTACTGTAAATAAAATATGCAGGTTTATTTGATTATCATAATGCTTCTTATAGATTCATAGATTAGTACTAGACTAACTGCTCTTTAAGGGCCACTTTAAGGCTAGCCAGTTACCCTATGTGAGAATCAAACCCTGCACCTTCTGTCTGTAAGTCAAACACCGTAACCATTATGCCAACATCAAAAGAAATCATCTGAGCATCATTGCCTCATTCTACAAAAGGTAGAATATTTACTGACCACCAGAAGAGCCACATAAACTACTTAATCTGGGGCACTGTCCACCACTCTATAAGAAGAAAAGTGAAATACCCCACCCATTGAGTAACCTTAAGGTGACATCCAAGATGTGATGCCACTAATTAGGCCTTCTTTCAAATTAACATCATGAGAAGGGAGCGTATATAACATTACTTCCAGCCACCTTTAACCACTTAGCATATTATATTAGTAAAGTGGCTTTCCTTAAGAAATTTAAGGGTATAAATGTTACTGCTATTGTGACAGCGGTTAACATATTCTTCTGGTGGTACAGTTATACATAACTATATTAGTTGAAGTGAGTGGAATGAATGCATAACTTGTTTTTATGATGACATTCAGGATCTCACACTAAGTCAGTAACAGCCCAATCAAAAATATTGTTCATGTACTGTTTTTTTTATTTGTATATAAACTGTACATGTATTGTGAATGTATAGACTTGTATACAAATTGTAAATTTAATGTGCATCTGTTGCTTTGGTCTTTTTTGTGAACTTAGATTTGTGGTCAGGTAGTGGCTGAAGATTTTCTGTAGAATAACCCAATTAACAGTTAAATAAAAATTTTAAACATTATTTTGCATGCAGTTGCGTTAATTGTTTGAGAACTTAACTACTGGTAAAATGGTTTTCAGTACTTTCATTTGCTTTGAACCCTCCCCAGTGGCTTCTGACATTATTAGCCTGCCTCTTGGTTGTCTGCATTGTAACTTTGATTTGGATCCCTTCCAATTTTTATTTGTACCCACACCTTCCTTTTCATGTTATGTTTCTATAGACGTTCATTTCTAAGAGCTGTTACTTTTTAGTTTGCAGACCTTGTTCACCAAATCCTTTCTACCTTTCTTGTTCATCAGACATTTAGATAATGATTTCTTCTGCATAACAGACATTCACATTTTTGTGCCCCTGTGTAGTGTCAGCTAATAAATGGCTTTTGGGTAGCAGGCACAGTCATTTCATGTTTTAAGGTCACACGTAGTGACCATGTGTTATTCAGAATGTACTACTTTCTGGAAAGTGCTCTGATACTACCCAGTTCGGCTTTGTTAAGGGCAGATCCTGCCTCTTAAACCAGGTTGATTTCTTTGAAACAGTCACCAAGGCCATTGACGAGGGGAAGGTGGTCCACACAGCCTACCTGGACCTCGCAAAAGCCTTCGATACAATACCCCACTTGGGCATTATAGATAAGCTCACCAGCTTAAATATAAACCCCTGTGTCTCTAGATGGGTTGCAAACTGGCTCAAGGACTGAACCCACATGGTTAGAATTGCTGGAGCCATGTCAGACTCCAAACCAGTTACAAGTGGCATCCCACAAGGCTCAGTCCTGGGACCTCTCTTGTTCAGTATATATTTCTCGGAGGTACAGGCCAAAACGGAAGGACTGTGGCTGACCAAGTTCGCAGATGACTGCAAACTAGGCGCCATAATCGACTCTCCAGCCGACACAAGCATGCTCCAAAAGGGCCTCATAGAAACAGACAACTGGTGCCAGAGGCATGGCCTCAAGCTAGACGCCAAAAAGTGTATAGTCATCCCCTTTGGTAAAAACAAAGTGCCCACAAATTACCACATAGGTGGTAATCCATTAAGTACAGAAGAAGTAATTAGGGACCTGGGGACCCAAGTTGATAGCAATCTCTCATTTGACAACCACATGGCCAAAGTGGTTAGAAAAACATTTTATATAGCCCACCTAATCATGAAGGGATTCACATCTAGATCAGGGGAGATCATTGTGCCTCTTTACTCATCCCTCATCAGGCCCATAATTGAGTACAATGCCCCTTTTGGGATGTACCTTACCAGACACCTGCAGCAACTGGAAAGACCCCAAAAGTACCTCACCAAGAGGATCAAAGAGCTCAAACAGATGCCATATGCTGCCCGGTTAAAGAAACTCCAGCTCTACTCAGTAGCATACCACCTGCTCAGAGGCGATCTGTGCCTGACGTATAAAGCCATGTCCAACCCGGAATTAATGAACATGCTGCACCTCAGAAAATCCAAATCCCATCGAGCTACGCGCTCGAGAGACTTGAACATCAGCACTGAAATAAATAGGACATGCTGGAGGGACAGATTCATAACCCAGAGGCTCCCTTCACTCTGGAATAAAATCCCAGTCCAGGTTAGGCAGAGTCCCTCATTGACTCTCTTCAAGAGGAATCTTGATGAGTGGATGAGAGATCGTAGGTTTACTCCAGGTATCACTTCTGTGTCACTGTTAGACAGAGGCACAGTATACTAACCTTGAAAAAGGGCATAGCAAAATTAATTTAAAATGGATGGCGAAAGCCAAACACACTCTGGCTAGGCTTATAAATGCCCTAGGGCAGATAGCCTAGTATGAACCTATATGATGAACCTTGTTTAACTGTTTTCTGTCAACCTGAAATTTCTTCCTGAAGTGTAGGCTTTGAATCCTCAACCCCTATGGTCTACTGCACTGTCCACCTAGTACTGTATGTTGTGATTTTATTTTCAAAATTATTCTTCAGTATCCCCACATGGTAGACAAAGTTCTTTTCAGATTTGTGTTTTGGTTTGTAAGCTATAGTATGTAAAAGACTGTATTGTGCAAATATTTACTTGTGCTTATATTCATATAGATATCTCAAGGATAACATTTTGTCAGTGTGTGCTTTGCTGGTATGTAATTCTTTCTTATGTTAAAAAGTCATATGCACATACAGACAGTTGTTTACATGTTTGCATCATCTTTCTGACCAAATTATTTTAATTAAAATATGAAAGTATTGCTTTAAACTTAGCTGCTTTGCAGCAGAAGCCTGAAGTGTAGTCTGGTTGAGATGTTTGGGGGTTTTACCTGAAGCTGTAATATATTGTTTTGTTTTTATCTAGAAAAGCATGTGAAGTCCACAGGACCCAGGATATCTTCAGCTACCCTAGACAAACTACGTGGCTTCAGTAATGAGCAAGTAATTTCAGGCAGCAGAGAAATATGCAGTAACTTTAGCGACCTACCCGAGAGTTTGCCATCTTGCATTTCTGTCCCCTCTAATGACTCTGGCAACATAGATCTGGATGACTCCATTTGTGAAAAACTGTCTGGCTCCCAGACTACAACTCAAGTATGTGACTGGATTATCTTGGGTACTTTGTGATTCACGTCTTAAAAATGTGTCATTGTGATTAACATTATAAAAATGTGTCATTATTGTAACTGTCTTTAGTAATTGGTTCAGGTTGCTTGCTTTGTTTTTAAAATGGTTTCTAGTTGACTTCTTTCACAGAAATATCAGATAATAACTGGGGACAAAGGAAAATCACAGTAGTTTTCTCCCCATTTCTTTGTTTTTTTATCAGTCTGTACATGCACAGAATCTGCAATTTTCTTTTATGGTTTTAGTTATACTCATTGTTAAACATCTTTATTAAATCATCACGTCATGGGTAGACATTAATAGAAAAGAAAAACATTGGTAACATTTTTATTGCTGTTGTCATACATTATGCAAAAATGTTTTCTTTTTAACAATTTTCATTCATTCCTACTTTACATAAATCGATCAGATCCGGTTTTCTCTTAAACCTTACTCCTCATCCTGAACGTTATAATGCATGTGTTGTTCCTACAAATTCTATTTGTTTCTATGCAATTTGTTCATTCCGTTTTCTGAAGATCCCACCACCAATTCTTTCATCTCCTTTACAGAATTTAATACTTTGATTACAATTAGTTTAGATTTTGTAAAACTTGAAAAAGCAGCAGAATACAGACCAGAAAGGAACAATTCTTAAAAGCTTTCGTTCGTTTAATAAAACACAACAAACTTCATCAGAATGAATACAAAAACTTGAAACAGCCCTTAAAATACTTGTCATGTACAAAAATCATCCAATGACAAAATACTTCAAATACATTATTTAAATTACCACTATGGTATCATGAAAATTTAAAAATGCACTACCAAATTTAAATATATATAAAAAAGATACAGACATGCAGACTCCACACAGAAGGCACTCCAGCTGAGAATCAAGCGGGCGAACCTCTTGCTGTGAGGCAACAACGCTACCGCTGCACCACCGAATATACAATAATTGATACTGACATACTACTAAACAATATTTTGTCATATAAAGCTCCTTTTATGAACTATTACATTAAAGCCTTTGTAATTGAAGAAAACATTTGATATTAATAGTTTCATTTAGTCCTGGAAGGTAATCTGCTCTTAAAGCTAGCTGCCATTTAGTTTCCCTACATTTTAATAAGGCTTTAAAATTACCCACCAAAGGACCACAAACTACCTTGTCCAAGACAAAAAAGTGAATTTCTTAAAGATATCACACAATAAAACATGTTGTACCAGTGCATTATTCCTGCTTTTGTGTCTTATTGCCAAAACATGTTCATAAGTCCTCCTCCTTAATGATGTTATGGTTTTGCCAACATTAAAACTGGTACAGGAATTGTATATTGCAAGATAAACGATACCCACATAATCACATGTAAACCTGTCTTTAGCCCATAAAGCTTTTTTAGAATGTTTCAGTTCAACTGAGGCTGAATTGGCTATATATCTACATTGCTTACAATGAACACAAGCAAAAGTCCCAACTGGGTCTTTGCCACCATTGTGTGATTTTTTTTTAGTAGTACCCTCAAGTATACTTCTTATATTGTGTGCTTTTTTTATAGGTGAGCAAAGGTTCATTACCCAGGACTTTCACCAGTTAAGAATGTCCAAGCAGCACCTTCCAATTTTCCTTAAACACATGCCTAATAATATCCATCCCATCTGAAATAGGCAATGGAAAGGCCATCTCAAAAAACTTGTCCTGGTTAGCCCTAGTCATCACACTAAAATTACCTCTTAGAAAAGGACTTTCTAAACTTTCTCTACGACTTGTGACTTCATCAGTAACGTCCCGTAACCAAAACAAATCATATCCCCTGTCAATAAAGAATCCAATCAATTTGTCAGCCTCAACATCAAAAACAGAATCTTCACTGGTCAGACTACTTAACCTTATAAGTTGTCCCTTCACCACCCCTCTATTCATATGTTGGGGGTGAAGACTGTTCCTATGCAGATACTGATTGACAAAAGTAGACTTCTATGGATACCACTACTGAAACTAAAGCTATCATGAAGTAGTTCCAAATGAATATCAAGGAAGTCTATTACTTTCCCAAACCCTCCTAGGGTAAAGTTCAAAAAACTGGTGGAACCATTCAGATCTTGTAAAAACAACTGGAAACTATCAAGGTTTCCCTGCCATAAAAAAAACAAATTATCGATATAATGCCTGTAAAATAAAATGTTCTTAGTGAAAGGATGTGTCAACAGATACTTCGTCTCCCACATAGCCATAGCAAGATTGGCAGAAAAGGGAGCCACCCTAGAACCCATGGCCACACCAGAGATTTGCTGAAAGATGCAAGATCCAAATTTGAAAAAAAATTACTTTCCAAACTTATTTCCATCAAAACAAACAAGTGTTGATCTTATCATTATCAAAATCAGTGTAACCAGTCAAATATTCCCTAAATAAATCAATGCCAACTTCTTGATCTGAACTTGTATAAAGGGAAGTTACATCAAGTGTCACAAAAAATATTGTAGGCATGTTAAAGTCCTTCAAATTAAATTCACATAACAACTCCAAGAGATGCCAGGAATCTTTTAAATAAAACCTTGAACTTTGAACAATAGGGTTCAAAATTTTGTCTAACCAAATAGAAATTGGTTCAGTCTTGGAGTGTGCTGATGACACTATAGGTCTTAAAAGAGAAGGGCTCTTCTGCATTTGTGGACCTTAGGAATACCAAGGAGAACTGCTAACTTCGGATATTCAACCTGTAAAAACATATATACTGAGTGTCCAATGTCCTGACAAAACAAGTCAAATAATAATGTGTCAGTGCACTTGAAACACAATAAAACTTGATTTATATTGACTTGTTTGTAGTTTCTATGGTCACTCAAAAGTTGTAACATAGCATTTTCATAGTCCACAGTACGCATAATAACTATAGCCCCTCCCTTATCTGCCTTCATCACTCTTAGGTCATGATTGGTAGCTAGAGCAAATGATGCTTTTCTCCCTCCCTGAGTAAGATTATCAGTACCATGGGACCATCTACTAATGTCCCTAAAATACTGTTCACATAATGTACCAAACACTTGTAGGGAAGAACATAAAACAGGATTATAAGTACGTCTGCATTTACATTGGTCTGTGGGTAAAACAGAAGTGGACAAACAATCAAAAATGAACTTCAAATTCAGCTTTCTTAAATACAACTTAAAAGTCCACAAAAAGATTTATTACATTTACTTTGTTAGAAGGAATATATGTAAAGCCACGTTGTAACACCGTATAGGTGTCCTCTGTTAAACTAACATCAGACAAATTTAAAATGTCAATAAAGAAATTTAAGTTCTCTTTTTGTTTTTGTTCCTGTTGTTGCCTTTCTTCCCTTGTTCCTTTTTGTGTGTGGTCTGAACATCTTTCAACCACCTCGGGGATGTTATGTGATCCTATCTCGCCTACATTCTGTACTGATGGGTTCGGAGCCGATCCTCGGCTCCGACTCGGCACGCTATATTATAGAGCGAAGTCTCTAATTGGCTGAGCTATTCTATATTCCAGGATGCACCAGCACTACTTCCCCAGATCTCGTTTGCCGCTTGATAGCAATAGACGTGGTTTCGACTTGGCTGGGATAAGTACCTTTTACTGACTGATTTTTCTGTCAGAAATTTCCTAATTTTTCAACCAAAAGCTGTTTTAACAGCTACTTGTTGTTTCTGAGTGGTTTTTGTGAAAGTTTGTGTGTGAATTTTGTTAGCGCTAGGTTCCCGCTTTATTAGTAGGGGTTTCCTCGCGCTCTACTTCATATTTGTTAAATACTTGTGTTATTTAGTACTTTTGTGTTTCTTTAACGACAAGGTCCCGTTTTAGTTAGAGGGGCCTTTCCCTTGCGCTCTGTAGAGCTGTGTTACAGCTGTCTGTAGGCCTATCCCGTTTAAGTTAGAGGGATTGGTATCTCTGTGGTAGTTTTTTGTCCTAGTCTGTGGTAGTGTGTTTTCTTGTAGAAATGTCGAAAGAACATAGGCCTTCGGGTTTTAAAAAATGTACCAAGTGTGGGTACAAGATGTCAATCACGGATGATCATTCTCTATGTGTTTATTGTCTAGGTCCTAAACACCTTCAAGAGTCGTGTAGTGTATGTCACGCCTTTTCTTCTCGTGTCCTCCAAGAGAGGAAAAACAAATTGATACTGAAGGGGCTCATCACCCCTTCTTTTGAGGAGGCTTTATCTTCTTCCCCCTCTCCTTCCAGGAAGGAAAAGTCTTCGGCTCCGACCAGTTCGTCGGAGCCGACAGCTAAGAAATCAAGGCAGGCTTCTCCGTCGGCTCCACGGACTTCGGAGCCGAGGTCGGAACGGTCTGCCTCGATGCCTCCAGCCTTGACTCCTCTGTCTTCGGAGCCGAGTGCTCGAGCATCAAGAGGCGGGTCACCTTCTTCGGCTCCATTGGTTTTGGAGCCAAGAGAGGTCGCTCGCTCAGACTCTTCTACCTCGGTGCCGAAGTCTACGTCGACTCCGAGGGAAATTTCTGTGCTGGTGGAATCTCCCTCGGCGCCGATACTGCTTGAGACTATTCGGAGCCGGTCCCCTAGTCTTTTGGAACCGGCGGAGAAGTCAACTTGGGCCCGATCGGTCTCTTCTCGGTCCTCAAGGATGTCCGATTCGGATATAGACAGGGTGCTTCAAAGGCTGTTCCAGTCTCCGGTTTTCCAAAAGTTAGTCTCGGCTCCAGCCCATTCGGCTCCAGAGTCGATTGTCCACCCTGTCATATTGGTTCCTCCTCCAACAGCCTCTGCACCGTTGGAGTCGGTGCTGGTGGAGCCGGTGGAGGTTCTCGGGTCGGCTCCGACCCTTACTCCAACCCTGACCTTCGGGTCGGACTTCGGTACACGGACCTCCTCGGTCGGCCCCGGGGGTGACGCTTCGGGACCGATGCTTTCGGTCCCGAGCCTCCCTCTCGGTGCGTCGGCTGCGGGAGTGCCGTCTACTGTTGTGGCCTTGGGGGTTGGACCTTCCCAGGACTCGGGGGGGGGGGTCCGGCCTTCAGGGCCATGAGGAGTGCTTTGGCCAAATCTTCCTTGGCTACCTCCACCATCTCTCTGGCACCTTCCCTTGTGGAGACTAGTTCCTTTGTTGTCCCCCTGTCTCAAGACAGCGGAGCCCTGGGGCCTGAGGTCACCCCCATTGGGGATTCTTCCCTTCCTGGGGGTCCTTCCTAGGCTTCCTCGGAGGAACCTCCCAGGAAGAGACAGTGTAAGAGGAAGCACGTCGACTCGCCTGATGAGTCTCTCACCTCGGACACCGACCTCAATGATGCGGAGGGTCCCCCAAGTTGTCCTCGGATGATGTCTTCTTTGTGGACATCTTAGAAATCCTCAAGCAACGAGGCGACTGGCAGTCCAAACCCCCTTCCGCTGAGGAGTCGGTTCTCAGGGGCCTCCAACTCGCTCCGCCTTCTCCTGCTCTCCGCCCTCCCGGCCGAGATCTCCTGGTTTGATCTCTTTGTGAGAGGAGTGGGGCCTGGAAGTTCTGGAACTCATGCGAATCTCATTCCCTCAAATTCTGTCAGCCCTGAAAGGTGGATATCTAAATCCTGGTGTGGCCGATGCCTGGTAGCATGGCATCAATGCTGCAGAGAAGATGCTCCGCCCATCCCCCGTCCATCCCATCCTCCCAATAAAGAGTCCGGAGAGATTTTCACGACACCTTTACTTCTTTAAGGTCTCTGAATTACCTAACCTACTTTTACCAACCCACTTCGAGATGGTCAAAGAGCTCAGAAGATACCCTCTCTACCCCCTACTCACTAGGCCTACAGGCAGTTTAGAGCTCTGTTGGCTACTCTGTCATCAATATCGAACTCGTCCATGAGGTTCATTTCATATGCGGCTGAAGGGGCGAGTAGAGCGGTGGGTACAGGTGTTGCTCTACGGAGACAAGCCTGGCTCCGCCTGTGTCATTTTGCGGAGGCCTTCAAGTCTTCCTTTGCCGACACTCCCTTTGATGGGTCCTCCTTGTTTGGACCCAAGGTAAGACACCTTGACCCGCTGTGAACAAGAGGGTAAGACTTTGACTGCTGTAGGGGCACGGTTTTCCACTCCCTTCCGGCCTTATCCCAAGGCTAGAAGAGGGAAGAAAATGTGGTTCTGCAAATCTCAGAAGACTTACCCCTCACAGCAGGATGATCCCCTTCTAGAGGCAGAGGTGGGGGAAATTTTTCAGGAAGACGCCGTCTCAGAGGTGGCAGAGGCCCCCGCAACACTGGAGACTGCGAGTCCTTTCATGGCTCCTCAACCTTCCAGCATCCCTGAAGGATTGCCCGACTGCGCCGCTCCAGGGCCAGGCGGGGGTCATTTTTCGAGGCACCTAAAGGCCTGGGAGAATATCACTCAGGACCGATGGGTGCTCCGGATCATTGCCGGAGGTTACAACATCCCCTTTTCTCAGCCCCCCCACCATCCCGGAAAATCCCGGACCCACCACCCAGTCAACGGGATCTCGCAGCCATCAAAATTTCAAAGCTGCTTCAAAAAGGAGTCATCCAACCGGTCCCCGAAGACCAGACTGGATTAGGGACTTACTCAAGATTCTTTTTGGTGCCAAAAAAGACCGGGGACATGAGGCCCATCTTGGATCTCAGCAAGCTCAACCGTTCTGTCAAGAAGTCCAAGTTCCGGATGGTCACCTTCCAATCCATTCTCCCGCTGCTGGAGAAAGGTGTTTGGATGTGCTCCATAGATCTCAAGGACGCCTATTATCATATCCTGATAGATCAGGCGTCCAGGAGACACTTGCGCTTCAGCCTGGGAGACAGTCATTTCCAATTCCGTGCACTGCCCTTTGGTCTCACCACAGCCCCCAAGGTGTTCACCAAATGTTTGGCAGTGGTGACTGCTCACCTGAGAAGTCTAGGATTCCAGGTGTTTCCATACCTAGACGACTGGCTCCTAACTGCCACCTCCAGGCGTCTACTCTTACAAAACCTAGCAGCCACTATTTCTCTAGGCAACTCCCTAGGAATCACCTTCAGTTGGGCAAAGTCTGTGTTGCTGCCATCTCAGCGCATACAGTTTATCGGAGTAGAGATAGACTCAAGGCAAATGCGGGTCTATCTTCCTACAGAGAGGATAGAAACATTACAATCTCAAGTCCGAGCATTGCTCTTCAAACGCCGAGCCCCAGCAAGGATGGTCCTACAACTGTTGGGTTCCATGTCAGCTACCGTTCTCCTAGTTCCCTTAGCAAGATTGCACATGAGGATTCTCCAGTGGCTCCTGTCAGTCCAGTGGTCGTATCAGGATCTCCCTCTCAGTCACCTCATTATGATCACGGAGACGTGCAAACAGGACCTCCGTTGGTGGCTTCTTTCCTCCAACCTGGACCAGGGGCGACCCTTCGTTCCTCCACCTCCAGTGGCCACTTTGACTACGTACGCCTCCCAGACGGGGTGGGGGGGGACATTACCTGGGCAGGTCAGTCCAAGGTAAGTGGCACCCCGATGAGAGTTCCCTACACATCAACATACTGGAAATGAGGGCGGTGCTTCTATCGCTACAAGCACTACACAGTTACCTCCCCCAGGGCATGATTGCTGTTCAGTCCGACAACATGTCAGTAGTCTGGTACCTGAACAAGCAGGGAGGGACCAGGTCCTACCCCCTTTGCAGAGAGGCCATGAAAGTATGGGATTGGGCTATTGCAACCAACCATTTCTTGGTAGCAACACACATTCTGGGGAGATCCAATGTGATAGCCGACAGACTGAGCAGAACTATTCTCTCCCCGCACGAGTGGTCTCTGAATGACAGAGTGGCAACTCAGATCTTCAGAAGATGGGGAACTCCTTGTTGCGACCTCTTTGCAACTCCTCTCAACACCAAATGTCTACAGTTCTTCTGTCTCACCCCAGTTCCAGGGGGGTTTCCCAAGGATGCCCTAGTCCAAGCTTGGCCCACCGGCCTACTGTACGCCTTTCCACCGGTTCCCCTTCTTCCCAAGGTGATCCAGAAGGCGATTCACTTGCAGTGCAAGATGATTTTAGTTGCCCCATACTGGCCTCATCAAGTCTGACTGCCCTTTCTTCGGAAATACGCACTGGACGGTCCATGGTTCCTGGACCAGGTTCCAGATCTCTTGATCCACCAGTCGGGACAGCTTCATCAGTCCCTTCACTCGTTGAGGTTAACAGCTTGGCTCCTCCACTTCCGACCATAGTCAGGAACCAGGTTTTGGATTCGGAAGTCATACATATCTTGCCCTCGGCCCACAAGAATTCGACTAAGAAAATATATAACAGCAAATGGAAGAGATTCGCCATTTGGGCCCAACTCCGGGGATTAGATCCCATTACTGCCCCGATATCAGAAGTTTTGAAATTTTTAGCTTCCTTATTCAATCAAGGTTCTTCGGTCTCTACCATCAAGGTTCAATTGGCAGCTATTTCTAATTTTCATGAAAGTATAGACCCACCTTTGATGAGCAATAAGTTGTGTAAAGCCTTCATGAAAGGTGCTGGGCTGGTACGACCCCTGATTTCTCATCCCGCTCCACCGTGGGATCTTAATTTCGTATTAGGTGCTTTGACCTCTTCCCCCTTCGAACCGGCAGCAACTTGTGACTTGAAATTTCTTTCTTGGAAGACTGCTTTCTTGGTGGCAATTACATCAGCCAGAAGAGTTTCGGAATTTCAAGCCCTATGTGTCAAACCACCGTACCTGGTCTTTCACAAGGATAGAGTATCCCTTAGGCCTAATCCATCCTTTCTTCCCAAAGTTTGTTCTAGTTTTTGTCTTCAACAGTCATTGGAACTCTCAGTTTTCTTCCCCAACTACTCGGACAGAGCAGAATACATATTCCATTCATTGTATGCTCACAGGCAATTGCGTTTCTACTTAGGATGCACCAAACACGGAAAACAGATCAGTTGTTTGTGTCCTTTTCGGACAATAGATTAGGCAAAGCCGTCACGAAGGTCACTATTGCCAAGTGGATCAGAGACTGTATCAGTCATACTTACTTTCTTTCTAATAGAGAGCTTACAACCACTGTGAAAGCTCATTCTACAAGGGCTATGGCTACTTCGACAGCCTTTCATTCCAAGCTTGCCATTAGTGACATTTGCGCTGTGGCTACCTGGTCTTCTCCTCACACCTTCATTTCTCATTACAAATTGGATGTGGCATCTCGGGGGCGAGCTTCCTTCGGTTCCACAGTTCTCAGGAGTGTTTTCCAGTGAGCCACCCAGGAATCAGGTGCTAGGGATGCTGTCCCATCAGTACAGAATGTAGGCGAGATAGGATCACATAACATCTTTTAGTTATGTACTTACCATAACTTTAGATGTTTGGGATCCATCTCGCCTACATTCCTAATAACCCACCCTCCTTCCCCCTGCCTTGGAGATCAGAAGAGACCGGACGGTTCAGTTTAGCCTTTTCATCTTGAAACACTTGGCAATGTTATTTCAACTGTCTATGACTGTGTGCATGTGTGCGGACAAACAAGATCTGGGGAAGTAGTGCTGGTGCATCCTGGGATGTAGAATAGCTCAGCCAATTAGAGACTTCGCTCTATACTATAGCGTGCCGAGTCGGAGCCGAGGATCGGCTCCGAACCCATCAGTACAGAATGTAGGCGAGATGGATCCCAAACATCTAAAGTTATGGTAAGTACATAACTAAAAGTTCTCTGCACCCCTGATTTGTCCACTAAAAAAGGTCCACCCATTGTGGAGGTAGAAGGACCAACATTGGAAGAACTTTTAATCTGAGGTAGTTAACTTCATTTTATCTGCAACCTGTGGGTATTCAGATCCGAGCCGGCAACTTAGTTTCTAGCATATGCTCCGAGCACCTCCCCCTACACATAAAACACCACCATCTCCTATCTTCCCTCAGATCTCATTTGCCGCGCCATAGTAAGCATCGTGGTCTCCTTTGCTCTGAACTTCAGGGATTGTAAGTGTGTTTATTTCTATATTCTTTGTGAAAGTGATCATTAGTTTTCCCTCCCTCCCCCTTTTAGTGTACTCTGTTCATCGGTTCTAGCCCAAAAAAAAAAAGTTTTCTTATTAAGAGTAGTTTCTAGGCCCACTTCCCTTCAGTGTGTGTTAGTGTGTTGTGTTTCCTCTTTAGGGAGTGGCGGTTAGTTTTAGGCTATGGCTGATCAGCCTAAGTCAGTTTTCAAAAAATGCACAGAGTGTGGCCATAAGCTCTCATTGGCTGATGGTCACACTCTGGGTGTAATCTGTCTGGGAATGCCCCATTTATCCATCCAATGTACAGTTTGTGCAGGCTTCAACCCGAGGGCCCTCAGGGATAGGAAGGCCAAATTGGTTGCCAAGGGTCTTCTTCCTGCCTCCATGCTGAATTCTACCACGGCCTCGGTCTCTGGTACTCCCGCACAACCACTCACTCAGACAGGGACTCAAACTCCCACTCGTGCTGGTGTGGGGGTGGAAAAAGAAAAAGCTAAAGAGAGAGAAAAAGAAAAGGACAGAGAAAGACGCAAGGAAGACAGAGAGGAAGAGGGATAGGCCTCGCAGGTGATCTCCGGATAGGGAACCCTTCCCTAGTCCACCATCCAAGACTTTGAGGCCAGCTTCTTCTAGGCTCCACTCACCCCATTTCTCACTGGAGCCGATGGAATCTTTCGATCCGAGGCCTTCCTCACCCTTGCTTCGCAGACCAGCCAGGTCCGAGTCTGTCACCTCTTTGCAATCGACTCGGAGCCTATCGGACTTGGACATGGACAAGATGATACGGAGATTCATTCAGACCCAAATATAGATGGGAGTCTTGCCAGGCCGCTCTCCCTCCGAAGGGGGGACCTCCATGCCATTCTTCCATCCCATTTCTCCTTCCCCGATCCGTGCGGCTGCTTCTGGGTTTTTGGATCCAAGAGTCTTTGGAGCTGGTATCTTGGCGCCGACACTTCCTCCAACCTCGACTCCGGCTGTTACCTTGAGTTCCTCTGATCTGGCTAGTTCGGATCCAATCGACTCTTGGAGCCGTGGACAGGGAGTCGGACCCGAGGGAATGGATCCATCTTCGGCTCCGACCTTTTCGGATGTAAACCGTTCCCTTAGAGCTCAGGCTACCCTCGCTTCAGCTCTGATCCCCACTTTGGAACCGGGGAGAGCTTCTTCCTTGCTGGGTGCCAAGGAGATGCGCTCTCCTTCAGCGTTTGAAGTGGTGGAGAGGGTTCTCTCCCAGGGATTGAGACCTCAGCCCATCTCCTCGGATTCCACCCAGACTCCACTGGATTTGGCAATGACTCCCTTCATCCTGTCTCAGGGACAGCCCATGCCAGAGGAGCCCCAGGTTATTCCCCTTGAGGAACCCCCCGCGGCTCATGAGTCCTCTTCAGAGTCCCACTGAAGAGGGCCCCAATAAGCGCAAGTGCAAAAGAAGGCACTTGGACTCCCCTGAGTCCCTCACTACGGACATGGACCTAGATGAAGGAGAAGGTTCCCCCAGGTCACCTCCCGAAGATGTCTCCTGCAGAGACATCATTGAGATCCTCTGCCAGAGGGGAGGTTGGTCAGCCCCAGAACCTTCTACGGATGTGTCTGTGTTCCTGGAGGCTTTTGGCATGGGCCCATCTACTTTCTGGGTGTCCCTGCCAGCGGACCCCTTGGTGGACCTTATCACCACACGAGCATGGAAGGAGCCTGACACCGTAAAGCTCATCCTCAAACACCCTGACAAGATTTTTTCTCCTTCCACCGACAGACAACCTTGGTCTAAAACAGCCCCCATTGCACTATGGTGGTTGCAGCAGCCACCAAGAAGGAACTGGCGCAAGAGAGTTCCTCAGTCCACACTCCGGACAAGGAGTCCAGGTTTGTGGATAGGTTTGGGAAGCGTGTTTATTCATCAGCGACCTTTTCCATCCATGTGCTGAACTATTTGGCACATGTTATATGGCTGCAGCGAGACCTTGTCTTGGAATTCGCTGAGTCTCCCCCAGAGTCTTTATCGCAGCAGGACAAACAACTGTTCTCTGCGAAAATGTCGACTCTGAAGTCGGTATCAAACACGTCCATGCGCCTTCTTTCCCACGCCACGGAAGGAGCAGCTAGGGCAGCTGGGACAGGCATAGCCATGAGGCGACACGCTTGGCTCAGGTTGTGTCAGTTTACGGACCTTTTCAAGGCATCATTTACTAAACTGAGAGAGAATTTGCTTTGGTGTTTCCAAGCTGTCTTTTTGTTTTTCGCTAGTTTGTCTTAGTTGGTTCCTATCTGTTGGAGTCATTTACTAATGCTCCATACGATGGTTCCTCCCTTTTCAGGAAGACGGTACATGACACTCATGTTCAGAGCGAAAAAGACGGGAAGCCTTTGCCGTTGGGATCCGCTTCTTTAACCCTCAGCAGTCCTTTTCTAGGAACCAAAGAGGGCAAAAGAAGATGTGGTTCCGGAAATCTCAGTTTTCCCGGGAGTTTCAGGACAACTCTTCCCCCAGAGGCAGAGGGGGACAGGATCGATGCCAACCCAGAAGTAGAGGGGGTCCCAGGAATTTTGGGTCAAGGGAACCTTTTTCTGACAGGCCCATGCAGCAGCCCTGAGCGGTTGCCCAACTGTCCTACTCTGGAGGCAGCCAGGGGGAGATTGTCCTTGCACCCAGCAGCATGGAAGTCCATAACTGCAGATCGTTGTGTGCTACAAATAATATACAGAGGCTACACTATCCCATTTGTTGCCCCACCAAGTGCTACAAGATGCCTCCCAGATGTCCCACCCACTCACAGGAAGGCCGCAACTCTAGAGGTTTCAAAGCTGCTTCATAAACTAGCCATCGCACCGGTCCCCCTTGACCATCCGGATTAGGCGTTTACTCCAGGTTCTTTTTAGTGCCAAAAAAGACGGGACCTCAGGCCCATTTTGGACCTGTCAACCTTGAACCTTTCTGTCGCCAAACAAAAATTCCGGATGGTCACCCTACAATCCATTCTAACTTGTCTCCCAAGAGTGCAATTGGATGTGCTCGTTAGACCTCCAGGATGCTTACTACCATATCAAGATCCACAGAAGCTCCAGGAGGTTTCTTCACTTCCGGCTGGGAGCCAGTCACTTCCAGTTCAGAACTCTACCCTTAGGTCTCACCACAGCCCCCAGGGTGTTTACCAAGGTAATGGCAGTAGTAGCAGCTTACCTGAGGCATCAGGGAATTCAGGTCCACCAAGCGTCTTCTTTGTCTGGCCCGAGACTACTTTCTTCTCTTGGCAGATCGGCTGGGGATTACAGTCAATGTTCACAAATCCCTTTTGCAACCAGTACAAGTTCTAGATTTTATCGGGGCACGGCTAGACACTTTGCAACTAAAAGTCGTCTTAACGCCAGACAGGATCTTACACCTCTGGTACCACATCGCTCTAATCGTGGACCTCAAATTTCCAAAGGTGAGCAATGTTTTCTGGGCCCTGGGCTCTATGGCTGCCGTGATCTCTGTTCTCCCTTGTGCATGCCTTCACATGTGGGTCCTTCAATGGACTCTAGCTGTCCAATGGTCTTGGCTAGACCTGCCCATGGAATTTCCGATAAGGATCAGTCACACTTGCAGGACGTCTCTTCTTTGGTGGCTCTTTTCGTGTCATCTCCAGCCCATGCCACAGTGACCACAGACGCCTCCCAACTCGGGTGGGGGGGGCACTGTTCGGGAAGGACGGTCCAAGGCACGTGGTTCCAGATAGAGACCAAGTTGCACATAAATGTTCTGGTGATGAGGGCAGTGCTTTTAGTGTTGAAAGCCTTCCACACTGTCCTTCCTCTGGGTACGATTGCAATTCAGTCAGACAACATGTCGGTTGTCTGGTATATCAACAAGCAGGGGGGAAGCAGATCTTATCCTCTGTGTCACAAGGCCATGAGAGTGTGGGAGTGGGCGATTTCCACCCGTCTGTTTCTGATTACAGCGCACATCCCAGGACGCTCCAACATTTTAGCAGACAGATTGAGTCGGGCTATTCTGATGCCATACGAGTGGTCTCTAAAACAGTCCGTAGTGGAGGAGATATTCCTTGCATGGGGACAGCTTTGCTGCAATCTCTTCGCATCTCCTTCCAACGCGAAGTGCAGTGAGTTCTTTGCTCTGATTCCCTCACCAGGGGATGCCCCAGAGATGCTCCAGTCCATGTTTGGCCCCTCGGGCTACTGTATGCTTACCCACCATTACCACTCATTCCGAAGTTTCTTCACAAAGCTTGCCGACTGGGGTGCAAAGTGATCCTCATTGCCCCATTCTGGCCTCATCAAGTTTGGTTCCCCTTCCTTTGGTCTCATTTTCTAGCGCCTCCATGGATTCTGGATCCCTGCTCGGATCTAATGTCTCATCCTTCGGGTGCCTACCCTCCCAGTCTGGCAGTCTCAAGCTGACAGCTTGGCTGCTCCAGTTCCCTTGATTGCGAGGACTCCCAGTGTTTCATCCCCTGTAAAATCTATACTAGTGGTTTCTCATAAAGATTCCACTAGGAAAGTCTATCGCATTAAATGGAGACATTTCTGTATGTGGGCCTCTCAGAGAAACCTGGATCCTTTTGCAGCCCCTGTTCCAGCGGTGTTGGATTTCTTGACTAGTCTTTTTCAGCAAGGAGCTAGTTCCTCCACAGTGCAAATACAGCTGGCAGCCATTTCTAATTTTCATGCCAGTGAAAATAAGATTGCCCTGGCCTTTTCTAGGCTATGTAAAGCCTTTCTAAAAGGCAGTTTTCTTCTGTGTCCTCCCATCAAGGATTCGGTTCCTCCTTGGGACCTCACTTTGGTTCTCCAGTAATTAGTAACTCCTCCTTTTGAGCCTGCTGCATCAGTGTATTTAAAGTTTTTATCTTGGAAGACAGCCTTTCTAGTGGCTATTACGTCAGCTAGGAGAGTCTCTGAGCTGCAGGCTTTGTCTGCCGTGTCTCCTTCTTTGGCCTTCTAAAAAGACAGGGTTTCTCTCCATACAAATCCTTGTTTTTACGCAAAGTGGCATCTCAATCAAACATAAACCAAACAATTAATCTACCTGTTTTCTTTCCAAATTTTCAGAACAAAGGTGAATACAAACTTCATTTGTTAGATGTTCATAGACAACTTCATTTCTACCATCATAGAACACAATCCTTCCTTAAGGCAAATCAATTATTTGTCTCATTTTCTAAACCTCATTTGGGAAAGGCCATTTCCAAGGTTTATTTAGCCAGATGGATCACTGTTTGCATTCTACATATTTACAAAGCCAAGGGCTTATCTCCTCCTGGTCTGGTTAAAGCTCACTCTACCAGGTCCATGGCGACTTCCACTGCTTTTTGGTCTAAGGTTCCTTTGGATGGCATTTGTGCAGCAGCAACTTGGGCAAATTCACATACTTTCATCTCCCAGTACAAATTAGATCTTATTTCCAGAGGGAGAGCATCCTTTGGCTCTGCCGTTTTCAGGAATATCCTTCCATTAGGGCCTCCCAGGATTTCTTGAGTAGCTGGGGACTCTGTCCCATAGGTTGCAGGTAAAATTAAGTTAACTACTTCAGATAAAGAAGTTATGTACTCAACATAACATTCCATCTGAGTAGTTGTACTTCATTTTTCTGCAACCTTCCCACCCTCCGTCCCCCTGACCTTTTCATGTGACTAAACATGTTAGCTTTATTTAGTTGAGTTGCTAAAGTGTATAGTTGCAGCAAACTCGATCTAAGGGAAGCTAGGAGATGGTGGTGTATTATGGGTAGGGGAGGAGCTCGGAGCAGATGCTAGAAAATAAGTTGCCGGCTTGGATCCGATATGGATCCGAATAGCCACAGGTTGCAGAAAAATGAAGGATAACTACTCAGGAGGAACGTTATGGTGAGTACATAACTTCTTTATAACATTCGTGGTGCCAGCATCACACTGACTAGAAACAGAAGTAGGAACCACTGCCTCAGTAAGAATGTTATTACTGTCATTTGCACCAGTTGTTTTCAAAACCTGTACTGATGTTAAATGTTTAGGTAAAGGATAAGCTGTTATGGCTATGTGGGAGATGAAATATCTGTTGACACATCCTTTGGCTAAGAACATTTTATTTTATAGGTGTTATATCGATGATTTGTTTTTTTTATGGCAGGGGAACCTAGATAGTTTCCGGTTGTTTTTACAAGATCTGAATGGTTCCACCAGTTTTTTGAACTTTACCCTAGGAGGGTTTGGGAAAGTAATAGACTTGCTTGATATTCATTTGGAACTACTTCATGATAGCTTTAGTTTCAGTAGTAGTATCCATAAGAAGGCTACATTTGTCGATCAATATCTGCATAGGGACAGTCTTCACCCCCAACATATGAAAAGAGGGGTGGTGAAGGGACATCTTATAAGGTTAAGTCGTGTGACCAGTGAAGATTCTATTTTTGATGTTGAGGCTGACAAACTGATTTGATTCTTTATTGCCAGGGGATATGATTTGTTTTGGTTACGGAACATTATTGTTGAAGTCACAAGTCTTAGAGAAAGTTTAGCAAGTCCTATTCTAAGAGATAATTTTAGTGTGATGACTAGGGCTAACCAGGACAGCAAGTTTTTTGAGCTGGCCTTTCCATTGCCTATTTCAGATGGGATGGGTATTATTAGGCATGTGTTTAAGGAAAATTGGAAGGTGTTGCTTGGACGTTCTTAATTGGTGAAAGTCTTGGGTAATGAATCTTTGTTCACCTATAAAAAAGCGCACAATATAAGGAGTATACTTGAGGGTACTACTAAAAAGAAATCGCACAATGGTGAGAAAGAGCCGGTTGGGACTTTTGCTTGTGGTCATTGTAAGCAATGTAGATACATAGCCAATTCCGGCTCAGTTGAATTGAAACATTCTAAGAAAGTTTTTTGGGCTAAAGACAGGTTTACATGTGATTCGTGGGTATTGTTTATCTTGCGATATGTAATTCCTGTACCAGTTTTTATGTTGGCGAAACCATCAGGTCATTAAGTAGAAGGATTTATGAACATGTTTTGGCAATAAGATATAAAGGCAGGAATAATGCACTGGCACGACATGTTTTATTGTGTGATAGCTTTAAGAAATTCACTTTTTTTTGTCTTGGACAAGGTAGTTTGTGGTCCTTTGGTGGGTAATTTTAAAGCCTTATTAGAATGTAGGGAAACTAAATGGCAGCTAGCTTTAAGAGCAGATTACCCTCCAGGACTAAATGAAACTATTAATATCAAATGATGTTAAGTTGTCAATCTCGCCTTCATTCTTGCTGGATGGGTTCGGAGCCGAGCTCGAGAGTCACTTTTACCAGCTCGAGGCAGCCCCATATCCCATGATGCAAGGCGGTAATTACCCAGATCTCATTTGCCGCTTCGCTAATGAGGTCATCCTTTTTACCAGCTCCTGGTAAGTGATATTTTTCTAGCTTTTGGTCGGGTTTTAGACTTTAAAAACCTAATTTTTGGTCCTTTTAGTCTTCTTTCTACAACCTCAGTGTATTCACTTAGCTCCATACCCCTTTTTCACCTAGTTCCCTTAGTTTAGTTTTTTCGGGCCTTAGGCCTTTCCCACCCTCACAGTTCCTGTCAGGATTTCCCTCAGGCATGTGTGTGTGTTGTGTCTCTATAACTAATAACTAATTTTGTTAGTTAGGTTTAATATTTTTTAGTGTTAGTGTCTTGGTTGGACTGATTGGTGTGTGCGAGTGTTTAAACACCGAGATATGTCTAAAGATACCAGGGTCTCAGGTTTCAAGAAGTGTGACTCGTGCTGTCAGAAGATGTCTCTGACAGATGGTCACACTTCTTGTATTTATTGCCTGGGACCCCTACACCTGCAGGACTCCTGTGCTATATGTCATTCTTTTAGCCAGAGAGTCCTGCAGGAACGTAGGAATAAGTTGATCCTTAGGGGTCTACTTAAACCAGAGAGCTCCCCAGCTAAACTCGGCTCCGGGAAGTCCTCTAAACCTCCCAAGGCCCAGTCTTCGGTGTCCAAGTCTGTGGTCTTGGTTCCGACTCCGCCGGAGTCGACATCAGCTCCGTCTGGAGCCGATCCTTCCTTGTTGGAGGCCCCTATGTCGGCGCCGATCATCATCGGCACCGATACCTTGGCTTTGGCACCGGTGTCGGCTCCGTCCGGTGCCGATAACCCTGTGTCGAAGCAGGTCTCGGCTCCGGCTGGAGCCGAGATATCTTTGTCTCCTCTCGGAGCCGACAAGTTGTCGGCTCCGCCTGGAGCCGAATGTTCTTTGGCTCCGATGGCTCCGTCCAAAAAGAGGTCTAGATCTCCTTCTTTGGAATCTATTCACTCGGCTCCAGCCTCTCCCTTGCTTTCGGAGCGGAGCCATCGGAGCCGATCATCGAGGTCTTCCAGGCTTTCAGACCATGATTTAGAGAGAGTGGTAAGTAGGCTATTAAAGTCACAGGCACTAGCCCAGATGCTCCATAGCCCGTCTCATCAGACGTCAGCTATTCTATATTCCCCTGAAATTCCTCCTTCGACTCTCCTACAGAGCTCGGAGCCGGAGATTATCGGTACCGTGACTGTTGCTGCTTCGGAGCCGATGCCACAACTTTCGGCTCCGTCGTCCTCAACTCCTATCTCCTCCTTGAGACCTTCCTTGGAGGGATCCGGGCGTCGGGCTTCCCTGGTTGGTTCCGAGGGGACGAGTGGCATCGGACCCTTGTCCGACCCCGTTCTCCCTCTCGGAGCTTCGGCCTTGGTGAGCTCGGCCCCAACATCTGCTTCGGAGCCTTCCCTTTCGGTGGGACCGGGAATCCCTGTTTCTTCGGAGCGGGATTTCTCGGCCCTCCCTGGGAGGGGAGCCTTCGAGGTAATGAGGAGTGTGCTAGCCCCAGAGCTTAGCCAGCAGTCGGTTCCTTTAGCTCCTCCCTCTATGGTGCCTGTAGATGCCTCTTCCCGTTCTCTTGCTCCCGGACCCAGAGATCCTTCGCCCCAGGTCTCCCCATTGGGAAGAACTTTCTCTTCCGAGGTTTCTCCTGATCCTTCAGGTGAACCCCCGCGTAAGAGGACTTGCAAGAGGAAGCATTTAGACTCCCCTGAGTCTACAACCTCGGATACCGATTTAGATGAGTCGGAGGGGTCCCCAAGATCCCCCTCTGAGGATGTCTCCTTTTCAGACATCCTTGAGCTCCTGAAACAGAGGGGAACTGGCCTCCATTAACCCCTCCGAGGATGAATCGGTATACCTGGAGGCGTTTGGATCTCGACCCTCCACCTCCTGGGTGTCTCCGCCTTTCAACCCTCTCATGGAGGTTATAGCTCGAAAGGCGTGGGCATCTCCTGATTCGTGGAACCAGTCCCTAGGAGACCTTCAAAATTTATTACGGCCCCCGCAGAAAAGCAGTTTCTTACTAAAGGTGTCGGTTGATGCCATGGTGGTGGCGGCCGCCACTAAGAAGGAACTTGCAGATCCTTCCGTACCAGTCCATCCTCCTAACAAAGAGTCCAGGACTATGGACAGGTATGGTAGCGGATGTTTTCCTCAGCGACCTTTGCTATCGTTAAGCTGAATTATTTATGTCACTTCACCAGACTTCAAAGGGACATTCTTAAAGAATTAGGTGAAGTAGTACAGGATCCTTCAGCAGCAGGGGCTCAGGAAAAGATTGCCTCTCAGCTGGGAATCCTTAACTCCATAACCAACTCCTCCATGCGGCTCATTTCTTTTGCAGCCGATGGGGCGAGTAGAGCTGCAGGCACAGGAGTGGCTCTCAGACGCCAGTCCTGGATGCAGCTCTGTAATTTTGCAGACCCTTTTAAGGCGTCCTTCACAAACTCTCCCTTTGATGGGTCAACTTTGTTTGGCCCTCAGGTGAAGGACACGTTGACCAGGTGTGAGCAAGACGGCAAGACTCTTTCTGCTGTAGGAGTCCGTTTCTCCACTCCTTCTAGACCTTACCCCAAAGGTCAGAAGGGAGGGAAAATGTGGTTCCGGAAATCACAAGGAGTCACGCCTGACGCACGTGGTCAGTTTACCCCCAGAGGCAGAGGGGGTAATAATAACAGACACCGCCCTAGGGGCAGAGGGGGTCTGCAGAACCAGGGCTCCAGAGAGTCTCTCTCTGACAAGCCCTTCCAGCATCCCTGAGGCGTTGCCCGACTGCCCACCCTTGGAGGCAGTCGGGGGAAGATTGTCGCTGTACCCAGAAGCCTGGCTTTCCCTTTCTCAAGACGAGTCCAAAATGCTTGGTGCTGACAAGATCCAAACAGGAGGTAAACAGTCAGGACATTCAAATATGAAAAAAACCTCCACAAGGATACTGCTGTCATAAAAGAGGTCTTTATTAAAACAGAATAAAATCCAGAAACCAGATAAAAAAGATGTTAGCGCTTTCGGGTGTTACCCTTCTTCAGACAAATTGTAATCATCCTGGGACTACATTTAAAACAGGTCTAGACCAATCAAAATCAATAAAAAACCCGCCTATTTTTAAGGGCGGGTTTCATAGGTACAACATCATTTAGACCCGGCCATTTATGAGCCATAAATTCAATGATCCACCTAGACTCAGCAAGTTCTGTTTGTAGTTTTATATCGCCCCCTCTCTTATTCAATGTGACATTGACAATAGCCCTGAATGTAAAAGCATGTGTAGGAAAATCACTAATATGCCTAAATAGGGCATTATGAACATCACCATTTCTAATGGCTGATAAGTGTTGTAACAGTCTCACCTTAAACATGTTATTAGTCTTGCCCACATAAAACATGGGCAAGAACTACACTCAGCCATATACACCACATTCTTAGTCCTGCAAGTTGCCCTAGCTTTCAATTCTATCGTCCTACCTGTGATGCGGTGCTTGAACAGCGTATCCCTATTGAGGTAGGGACAGGCTTTACAAGATCCACAGGGTGCACTACCTACTTGTTTAAAGAGAGCCCTTTCAGGCATAGTGCGTTCCTACATAAGAGGTCCTTTAAATTCTTGTTTTCCTATAGCCAAAAATAGGGGCCGGACCTACAATATCTTTGACCTTATCATCACTGATGAGGACATTCCAGTTGCTTTTGACTATGTTGGTGATATCATATATATTGCTACTGTAAGTGAAAGTCATTTTAAGGGGATGTCCTTCTGTCCTACCCACTTTAGCCACCGATTTACTAGAATGTAGCCATGGTTTATAGTCAGTATCCCTTTTAGCTTTACTAATAGAGATAGTCCTATCCACCATCTGTCCCTGATATCCCCTATTATGCAGGAAGCTTTTTAACTTATTAGTTTCCCCTTCAAAACTGGATTCATCAGTACAGATCCTCGATATTCTGCTTACCTGTCCCTTGATGACTCCAGGGAAGGTAAATCGGGGATGCATGCTGTCAAACGTTAAGAGCGTGTTCTTCCAGCAATCTTTCCTAAACAAACCTGTGCTGAATCCAGTATCGGTTTGTGTAATTAGGACATCCAAAAAATCTATTCTGTCCCGTGAGGCTACCTTTGTAAACCTGAAAAATGAGGTGGTGGAATTAAGATATTCCACAAAGCAATCCAATGATTTGTCATCCCCTGCCCACAGGATAAAAACATCATCCACATAACGTTTGTACAGCCTAACAAGTGGCCACCATTGGGGATGATTATAAATGTAGTGACCCTCCCAATGTGAGAGGACAAGGTTGGCATAGGTATTAGCACAGGGTGTGCCCATCGCTACACCCTGTGCTTGTAATTTTGCAGACCCTTTTAAGGCGTCCTTCACAAACTCTCCCTTTGATGGGTCAACTTTGTTTGGCCCTCAGGTGAAGGACACGTTGACCAGGTGTGAGCAAGACGGCAAGACTCTTTCTGCTGTAGGAGTCCGTTTCTCCACTCCTTCTAGACCTTACCCCAAAGGTCAGAAGGGAGGGAAAATGTGGTTCCGGAAATCACAAGGAGTCACGCCTGGCGACGTGGTCAGTTTACCCCCAGAGGCAGAGGGGGTAATAATAACAGACACCGCCCTAGGGGCAGAGGGGGTCTGCAGAACCAGGGCTCCAGAGAGTCTCTCTCTGACAAGCCCTTCCAGCATCCCTGAGGCGTTGCCCGACTGCCCACCCTTGGAGGCAGTCGGGGGAAGATTGTCGCTGTACCCAGAAGCCTGGCTTTCCCTTTCTCAAGACAAATGGGTACAGTCGATCATATCCGAGGGTTACAAGATTCCTTTTGAGGAAAGCCCCTTCCCTCAAAAAGGTTCCCTTCCAGACGTACCACCCGGTCTAAGAGAAATTGCAAGATTAGAGGTGTCAAAGCTTCTAAGGAAAAGATTTATCCAGGCAGTACCAAAAGATCATTTAGAGTCCGGAATCTACTCAAGGTTCTTTTTGGTCCCCAAAAAGACGGGAGACTGGAGACCAATATTAGACCTCAGCAGACTAAACAACTCTGTCAAAAAGACAAGATTTCGGATGGTCACACTTCAATCGATTTTGCCCTTTCTGGGCAAAGACAACTGGATGTGCTCTATAGACCTTCAGGATGCGTACTATCACATAAAAATCCACAGACGCTCCAGAAGGTTTCTCCGCTTTCGGCTGGGGACCAGTCATTTTCAATTCAGAGCCCTGCCCTTTGGTCTCACTACAGCCCCCAGAGTGTTCACCAAATGCATGGCAGTGGTCACGGCTCACCTGAGACGTCTAGGATTCCAGGTGTTTTCGTATCTCGACGACTGGCTCCTCTCAGCCACCACCAGGCATCAACTCATCCGAGCCAGAGACTACACCCTACATCTCTGCAGTCAATTGGGAATTTCGGTAAACTTCGAAAAGTCCTCCTTATCGCCCTGCCAATCTATTACCTTTATAGGCGCAAATCTAGACACTACTCGGATGTCAGCAAACCTAACAACTCAGAGAATCCTAGATATCCAAAACCACGTTCGGATCATCCTTGCCAGCAAAAAGGTACAAGCCAGGCTGGTTTTGAAAGTGTTGGGCCTCATGGCTGCTGCCATCACACTCCTTCCTCTGGCCCGTTTTACATCGTCTTCTACAATGGATGTTGTTCACACAATGGTCCTTCCAGCAGCTTCCCATGCGTCACAAGATCCTAGTGACACAGACCTGCAAGAACCATCTATCCTGGTGGATTTCCTCTCCTCTAGTCCATCAGGGCAGACCATTTGTTCCCCCGGCCCCAGTAGCCACGGTCACTTCGGATGCCTCCCTGATCGGGTGGGGGGGGCATTATCAGGGCAGGATGGTTCATGGCACGTGGCAACCGTTCAAATACCACCTGCACATAAATGTCCTAGAGATGAGAGCAGTGCTTTTAACATTGCAAGCCCTCAACGACTTTCTTCCCTTAGGAACTATTGCAGTTCACACGGACAACATGTCCGTGGTGTGGTACATCAACAAGCAGGGCGGAACAAAGTCCTATCCCTTGTGTCGAGAGGCTCTCAGACTTTGGCAATGGGCGATCTCCTCTCATCGGTTTCTGGTAGCATTGCATATCCCTGGGAAAACCAACATAATAGCGGACAGATTGAGCAGAGCTATACTCATGCCTCACGAGTGGTCTCTCAAGCAATCCATAGTGGAAGAGATTTTTCAGAAGTGGGGCCGCCCATGCTGCGATCTTTTTGCTACTCCTCAAAACAGCAAATGCCTAGACTTCTTTTCTCTCTTCCCACTTCCGGGCCATCCCCCAGAGACGCTCTTACCCAAGATTGGCCCCAGGGACTCCTTTATGCTTTTCCCCCCTTTTCATTGATTCCACAGGTACTCCAGAAAGCATCCGTTTTGAGAGCCAAAATGATTCTCATTGCCCCTTACTGGCCTCGACAAATTTGGTTCCCGTTCCTTCATCGCCATCTCTTGGTGCAGCCTTGGCATCTGGATCCAGTGCCAGATCTTCTGACCCACCAGTCGGGTCAACTGCACTTGTCCGTTCCTTCCCTCAGCCTCACAGCTTGGTTGCTCCACTTCCTTCCTTAGCCAGGCTTCCCATGATCTCTAACCCCGTTAGAGACATTATAGTAGCTTCTCTTAGGTCCTCTACCAGGAGGATTTACTCTAGTAAGTGGAAACGCTTCTCCCTCTGGGCGAAAGATAAGAACATAGATCCCTTTACTGCCCCGGTTCAGTCAGTCTTGGATTTTCTAGCAGAAATTTTTCACTCAGGTTCTTCCTCTTCCACAGTCAAAGTTCAGTTGGCAGCAATCTCCAACTTTCATGTTGGGTTTGCAGACCACAACATTATGTCCCACAAGCTTTGTAAAGCTTTTCTTAAAGGGGTGTTCCTTCTAAAGCCCCCTGTTAGGGATCCTCCACCACAGTGGGACCTAAATTTAGTGCTGGCATCCTTGATACTTCCCCCTTTCGAACCAGCTGCTTCATGCTCATTAAAGTTTCTTTCTTGGAAGACACTCTTTCTTGTCGTCATTACCTCGGCTAGAAGAGTGTCGGAACTTCATGCCCTATCTGTTCGTCCCCCTTATTTGGTCTTCCACAAGGACAGGGTATCCTTGAGAACCAATCCATCCTTTTTGCCCAAGGTTGCTTCTAGGACAAATTTAAACCAATCCATTGATCTTCCTGTATTTTTTCCAAATTATTCTAACAGGGTGGAACAAAAATTGCATTATCTTGATGTTCACCGCCAACTTAGATATTACTTGGACAGAACGAAGCAATTTAGGAAATCTGATCAACTCTTCCTTTCTTATGCTGAAAATAAAAAAGGTCTCCCTGTTTCTAAAGTGACCTTATCTAGATGGCTATCTTCCACCATTTCTGACATTTATCAACTTAGGGGCAAACAACTCAGCTCAAAACCTAAAGCACATTCCACAAGAGGCTTAGCCACTTCTACAGCTTTTCAGGCTAGGCTGCCCTTAGATACTATTTGTGCAGCAGCCACTTGGGCCACTCCTCATACCTTTGTTTCTCATTACAAATTGGATTTGGCCTCCAGGGATAGGGCAAGCTTTGGTTCCACAGTTCTCAAGAGTCTGTTCCATTGAGCCACCCAGGATAGAGGTGCTAGGGACGCGGTCCCATCCAGCAAGAATGAAGGCGAGATTGACAACTTAACATTTAGAAGTTATGTACCTACCATAACATTCCATGTTAGTTGTCTTCTCTCGCCTTCTTTCTTATCCCTCCCTCCTGTCCCCCTTGCCTGGACAGACCTTGATCTCCTCTTTTCTCTGGAAGATTCTTCTTCCTTGGACACCAGTTAGTTGGCCTTGATTACCTGGTTTCCCTTTACAGCCTTTTAGGCTAGTTGTTCCTCTTTCCTTAGTGGAAAGTTTTTTGGTAGGCAGTTTTTCCTCTAGATACCAAACGAGATCTGGGTAATTACCGCCTTGCATCATGGGATATGGGGCTGCCTCGAGCTGGTAAAAGTGACTCTCGAGCTTAGCAAGTGCCGAGTTGGAGCCGAGGATCGGCTCCGAACCCATCCAGCAAGAAAGAAGGCGAGAGAAGACAACTAACATGGAACGTTATGGTAGGTACATAACTTCTAATTTTCTTCAGTTACAAAGGCTTTAATGTAGTAGTTCATATAATGAGCTTTACATGACAAAATATTGTTTAGTAGTATGTCAGTATCAGTTATTGTATATTCGGTGGTGCAGCGGTAGTGTTGTTGCCTCAAAGCAAGAGGGTCGCCCACTTGATTCTCAGCTGGAGCGCCTTCTGTGTTGAGTCTGCATGTCCTCCCTGCGGTCGAGTGGCGTTCGAAAGACATGTGTAGAATGGGCGTGCCTTTGTTGAAGGTTGGCCGTCGAGCTGGCACCTTGGCACCATAAAAATCTACTGCCAATCATTAGCGGACCGGAGTTCCGCTGTGGTGACCCCTAACCGGGGGGGAAAAAAAAAAAAAAATATATATATATATATATATATATATATTTAAATTTGGCAGTGCATGTTTTAATTTTCATGATACCAACCTGGTAATTTAAATAATTTATTTGAAGTATTTTGTCACTGGATGATTTTTTGCACATGACAAGTATTTTAAGGGTGGTTTCCAGTTTTTGTATTCATTCTGATGAAATTTGTGGTGTTTTATTAACCAAATGAAAGCTTATAAGAATTGTGGTCTGATTCCTTTCTGGTCTGTGTTCTGCTGCTTTTTTCAAGTTTTACTTTGTTCTTTGGAGTTGCTTAGTTGTTTTTCTTGTAGTTTTGATTTTGGTTTCCATTTTCTAGTAATTACTGTTTGGCAAGCAACTTGCATTTAACTTAGTAAGCTCTTGTTATATCTAGGTAATTCAGATTCCATGTCCCAATCAGAATCACTTCTTTAGTTATAACTGTTTGCTCCCCACATTTCTGACAAAGTATTCTGTGTAGAATGTTTTTTTTTTAATTTGCTCATAGGGCAAAAAATCCAAGTTTACCTCTCTCTTTCCCATCATATCTCCAATATTCCCTGTCTATCTGAGGAAAAATCTTCCGAAATCTGCTTGGGGTATAAAATCTATGGTTCATAGGTTCATAGGTTGGTACTAGGCTATCGGCCCTAGGTCCTATGCAAGCCTAGCCATAACAATTCCCTGGATATTTCTTCCCACAATATTTACTTCTCTGGGCCCTTGTCTAGCAGGGCGACTGACATGATCCCCGGGGTGAATTTCCTATCTCCCATCCAATAATCAAGGTTCCTTTTGAAGAGGGCCAATGAGGCGCTCTGCTTGACATGTATGGGCATTCTATTCCAGAGTATGGGGAGTCTCTGGGTCAGGAACCTATCCCTCCAGCATGTTTTGTTCATTGTGATGACAAGGTTTAGATCCCTGAAGCGTGTGGCTCTGAGGGATTTGGATTTCTTTAAGTGGAGCATGTCCAACAGCTCAGGGTTTGACATGGCCTTGTATGTTAAGCAGAGATCACCTCTGAGTAGATGATATGCCACAGAGTGTAGCTGGAGTTTTTTTTAGACGATCAGTATATGGCATCTGCTTTAGGCTTGTAATTCTTTTAGTGAGGTATTTCTGTGGCCTTTCCAGCTGTTGCAGATGTCTTGTGAGGTACATACCAAACGGGGCATTATACTCTATAATGGGTCTAATGAGGGATGAGTACAGTGGGAGAATGACCTCCTTTTTTCTGGATGAAAAGCCCTTAGTGATGAGGTGTGCCACATAGAAGGATTTCCTGACTGTTGTGGCAATGTGGTTATCGAAAGTGAGACCACTGTCCACCTGTGTCCCTAAGTCTCTCATCACACTTTCGATGTTTACCGTCTTGCCACCTATGTTGTAATTCATGGGTACATGTCTTTTTCCAAAGGGGATAACTATACATTCCTTGGCATTAAGCTTGAGCCCATGGCTCTGGCACCAGGCATCTGTTTCTGTAAGGCCTTTTTGTAGAATATCCACATCATTTGGGGATTCAATAATGGCTCCCAGTTGCAGTCATCTGCAAACTTTGTTAGCCAAAGTCCCTTAGTGTTGGCCTGTACTTCAGAGAAGTAGATGCCAAACAAGAGTGGTCCTAGGACTGAACCCTGAGGTACTCCACTTGTCACTTGTCTGGAGCTGGATTTGGAGTCGGCTACTTTTACAGTCTGGGTTCTGTCAGTAAGCCAGTTGACAACCCATCGAGTAACGTAGGGATTTATGCCCAGCTTAGTAAGTTTATCTATGATTCCAGAGTGGGGGATGGTGTCGAAGGTCTTGGCGAGGTCCAGATAGGCTGTGTGGACCACCTTACCCTCGTCCACAGCTCTGGAGACTGATTCGAAGAAGTCATTCAGATTCAGGAGAAAAGACCGGCCCTTCACAAACCCAAACTGGGTGGGGTCCAGTGTTTGAAGGTTGCCAATGTCTTTGTTTATAAGTTCCGTAATGATGCGTTCCATGCCCTTGCAGATCAGGCTTGTCAGACTGATGGGATGGTAGTTCCCGGGATCCAAGGTGGATCCTCCCTTGTGGAGCGGGATAAATGTAGCTGTGCGCCACTCAGTGGGCACGAAGCCTGAGGTGAGGCTATGATTAAACATGACACTTAGGTGAGGTGCCAGTTCATTTTGTAGTTCATGTAGTACACAGCCTGGGATGTCATCTGGTCCCATGGATGCTGTATTCTTAGCTTTAGAGAGTGCGGTTTCTACCTGTGTGGCCGTGATTATCGGAATTTGGCAATCTTTTGGTATTGAGATGGGCCCTTTAGGGGGTGAGAGGGGGGTGAAGTTGGCACTAAATCGATCTGCCAGGATATTGGCAGTATCCTTGGGATCAGTATATTTAATGCCATTCGTTTGTAGCTCAGAGCAGATCTGAGCATTGCCATTTATATTCTTGACATAACTATAGAATGCCTTGTGGTTGTCTTTGGAATCTTTGGAAGTTTTATTTTCATAACTAGCTTTTGAGGATTTTATGAGGGATCTCAACTTTTTACTGAGGCTGGTCAGGGAGTTTTTTGCATCCTGGGGTTTTCCTCTTTTCTGCAACAGTTTCTTCCTTCTGTTGTATAGTTTGTTTATAGCAGGGGACCACCAGATTGGCTTCCTTTTTTTTGAATAAGAGCATCTTGGTTCTATTTGGGATGGCACAATTCATGCACGAGTGGATGTGCTTATACAGTGCCTTAGTGTAGGATTCTGCGGTCGAACTTCCAGATCCCGTCTGCGTGGGTGTTGTGAAGTTTGTCACTTCTGACTTCAGTAGCATGAAGTTGGCTTTGGAGAAGTTTTTTAAGGAGGTTTCCTTACTGGGGGGTGGGGGTGGGATGTGGATGTCAAAGGTGATTTGCTTATGGTCAGACCTGACCATTGAGGGGGTGACCACTGGTGTGGAGCATCTGTCTCCCATGTTGGTAATGACCAGGTCTAGGATATTGGCTCCCCTGGTGGGACAATGGATTAGTTGATCCAGGGCATTGGAATTTATGAATTCCAAGAATAGTTGGGAAAAGGAGTTGGTACCCGAGTAGTTTTCCCAATTAATGTCAGGGTAGTTGAAATCACCCAGTATTAGGGTGTTTGATTGTATCTTAATATTTTCCAGTATGTTTAGAAAGTTGTAGTGAGAATCTTTGGGGCATGGTGGGGGATCTGCCGCAAGCTACAATTTGGATTGCAGTCTTACCTAGTGTTAGTTGGACCTGGAGAATTTCAGATGTATTGTGTTGGGCAACTAGCCTGGAGGTGTGAATATCCTTGGTGAATATGGACACTCCTCCATCTTTAGTGTTTCGGTCTTGGTTTTGTGGCCGAAAAGTGTGGTAAGAATTGTAGCCTGGTATTGTTGGGGTGCTCTCTGGAGCCTTGAACCAGGTCTCACTTACTGCACAGATATCGATGTTCTCCATTTTTAGGAGTGCCTCGAGAGAGTGCATTTTGAGGTTTAGACTTCTAGCATTGAGTAGCATTACCTTCAGATTTTGCATGCTTGTATCTGTTACAGTGGTGGTTTTATCCTGTGAACCTTGCCTAAAAAAGGCACTATAGGGGTGGCAAGAGCTTTAGCCAGTAACCTTAATCCGAGGGGTGACAGGTGCAGACCATCTTTGGCAAAGCATCGTGGTTTGTCGATCATGTCTTCCCAGGCAGACAAATACTGGATGGGAAACACTTCCATGCAAAAATCTTAAACCTGCTGAACTTTGTAGTATATTTGGAAACTATACATATGTCCTTCCATTGTATCTTTGTAAATTTCCTTTCTATTCTTTCTTCCCAGTCTTTTCTAATGTTGTCTGATGCTTCTTCTAATTATCATGCAGTATTTTGTGTGTCCTACTAATTATTCTTTTTTTACAGCAACGTCTGTTGTAGACTAAACTAAAAACTTTACCAGAGCTGGTCTTTCGCTTGGCACTCCTGACCCTTTGCCTATACTCTGTTATATCAATCTCTGATAGGTAATGCAGTCTTTAATCTACTGCTTTTAATATTATAAATTGCTGTATACTTAGTGTATAGTCAACCTTTGGAAAACAGATAGTTTTTTTCTCAAAGGGGTGGATTTGCCACTGAAGTGGCCAACTTTCATCACATTTCCCCTTACTTGACTAGTTCTGTCAGTACTGTAGAAATATTTGCATTTTTGTTGTTGTTGTTTCTTAACTGGGAGAGAATTCTGGTTCAGGAACCATTTTCAGCCGTGATCTAGCCTGTAGGAATAAATACTTAATGAAACAAGGCAGTTACTGTATGATCTGTTTAAAAATATGTCAGGAGAGTGATTCAGACAGTAAAATACAAATCCAATGTCTGCTGCATCTGAATTCAACCTGTGGCACTTTGAATCCAACTCAAATCCGACACAGGCCACTTCAAAGTCTTTAACCTGTTTTGACTACACTTCCATTACCCATAACTACCCCAATCATCTCTCTAGATTTAGTTTGCCACCATTTATGTCTGCAGCTTGGTCTTTGGCTCTGCTAGGCTGATTCGTTTTCTTTGAAGTTAGCGTAGTGTTGGTGATATCCTTTCTTTCCTTACCTCATAGAGCAGTTGGTAGTGTTTTTTTGAAAGGTTAGGTAGTTTTGAGGTAGTTTTAGGGTCAGGCAGTTTAGATAATGTGTCCTTTCCCCTTCCTACTCTTTTCCCTTTAGTCGTTACGTACTGTACTGTTATTTTTCTTGTCTATGTGTGTGATAGTAGAACTGAATCAATGGATAAAGGGTTCAAAAAGTGTATTTCCTGCAGGCACAATATGCCTTCTCAGGATGCACACCTAATGTGTATATTGTCTGGTTCCAGAGTATTTGACCTTGGAATGCTCCATTTGTGAGCGCTTCGGCTTACACACTCTCAGTGAGCATAAGGCCAAGCTCATTTTGAAATGGCTTTTACTTCCAGCTCATTTGTTTTTGCTTCTGCTTTTAGGGATTCTCCCATGGATCCCAAGACTTCAACACACCAAAAGGTGATCATCTTTGGCCTCCACCTCTGGACTGGCTCCCTTGGGCTCTCTGGGTCTAAAGGTCCCTCGACTTTCAGCCACCCTGGCAGCATCAGCACTGACTTCTTGGAACTGGTTGCCATCATCAATGAACTCCGGTAAAATAACATCTCCGGCTCCGAGCATTCTGAGCCCCTTCCTGAACAAAGGGACACTTTCAAGTAGGATAGCATCCACCTATTCTTATTGTACTCCTAATCGATCACTGAAGTCTTCCCTGACTCTGCCCCGATTCAGAGCCTCCCTGCCATGCAGGGTCCTCTCCCCACAGACTGTCTAAGCCATCCTTGGCTGCTTCGTCCAGCTGATCATTGAGGTCAGTGGGCAGCAGGCACAGATACAATTGGGCCTTATCCCCACAGACCCTGGTCTGACACCATGACTTTTGGCTTCATCATTCTGGTTTCCTCCCTTGACCCGTTCGGATATGAGATCTTTGGATCCAATGGCTTGGCCATCTTCAGCTCCATCCTATTTCTTGGTAGCCTCAATCCTGACTTGTTCAGGGTTGTCAGTACTTGGAGTGGTGACGTAGAAGCTGGAGCTTCTGGATTATTGTTGACCGTCCCTGCTTTGGGATCATCACACCCTGTCTGAGCTGTGGCTTTAGACAGCTGTTCTTTGAGTTCAACATCAGGTATAGGAATGGCTCCCTTAGTTTCGGGGCTGCGGCTCCCTTAGTTTCGGGGCTGTCTTTACTACCTTCAGGTTTTGGGACCCTTAGACCTGAGAGGCTTGCCTCCACCTTGGCCTTTGATGTTGAGAGGATGTTTTCTTCATGAGAGAACAGTCAAATGTCTCCAGTCAGCACCCTCTCCCAGTTTTCTTCTGTTCTTCTTGCCATTTGATTTTCATCACCAGTGTTTTGAGACTCCTCTCTAAAGCAGCTGATGGGAGCATCTAGACCTGCAGGTTCCGGGATTATGATGAGGTGCCAAGCCAAGATGCAGGTGCACAACTTTGCAGACTGCTTCAAAGCATCCTTCATCAGTGCCCTTTTAGATGGGTCCTCCTTGTTTAGACCCAAGGTTAAGGACACTTTGATGAGGAGCAAACAAGGGGATGTTGCTTTATGCCGTCAAATGTTTTATACACCACCCATCGATCCTTTTATAGGAATTGGAAAGGGAATAAGCGTCTCTTCTTTAGGAAGTAACAGTTCTCTTCTCAGGATGCTCCTCTGGAAAGTTACTCCTCAGGGTAGGATGGGGGGTCAAAACAGATGCTGCCCAGAGCAGAGGTAGTCTGCAAAATCAGGCTTCATGAGGATTTTTGTGGTGGACGCTTTCAGCAGCCTTGAAGGGTTGCCCAACTGCTCTTCTTTGGAGGCAGTCAGGGTTTGTCTAGCTCTCCACCAAAAAGCGTGGGGGGCCATCACCTCAGACAGCTGGGTGTTGAGAGTCATATCCAGAGATTATTTCATTCTCTTTGTAGAAGTTCCAGACTTCAATCAACATGCCTCCCAGATGTTTCACTCCATCAGAGACTTTGTGCAGTGGCAGAGATCCAAAAGCTGCTCACAAATCGAGTCAGTGAGGACGTCCCACCATACCAGATAGGAACTTGGGTCTATTCCAGATTCTTTTCAGTAATAAAGAAAACAAAGCACTTCAGGCCAATTTTGAATGTAAGCAAACTAAACCAGTTTGTCAAAAAGACCCGAGTTCAAGATGATCATGGTGCAGTCCATATTACTTCTTTTGAGGAAAGACTATTGGATGTGCTTGATAGACCTCAATGATTTTTACCATCACATCAAGATAAATCAGCATTCCCAGACGTTCCTTTGCTTCCTGCTGGGAGTGCATCACTATCAGTTCAGGGCCCTGCCATTTGGTGTCACCACAGCCCCTGGCTGTTTACCAACTACATAGCAGTGGGTGCGGCCTGGCTCCAGCTGCAGGAATTTCAGGCTTTTCCATACCTGGATGATGGACTCCATACTGCCCCCACAAAGGCATTGCTGATCTCAGCCAGGGAATTCTTACTGTGGCTGTGCAACAACTGTCTTTACAGTCAGCTACCTAAAATTGAGCCTTCTGCCTGTCCAAGTCTTCGAGTTCATAGGGTGTCATTTATACATTGTCTGACAAATTGCCAGGCTCCGAGCTCAGGCCCTTCTGAAGCTTCTGGGTCATATGGCAACATTGACAGAACTCGTCCCTGTAGCAAGATATCACATGAGGGTCCTAAAAACAGACTGTGGTTGTTCAGTGGTCCCTCCTAACTAATCCCTTGGACTTCCTCATATGGCTGGCAAGAGTGTCACATGCAGATTCAGCGGTGGTTACAGTCTCCATTAGTAATGCAAGGGAGACTGTTTGTAATTCCTTCTCCTTCAGCCATGGTCACCATGAACGCCTCCCTCCTGGGTTGGGTGCATTTTGAAGGGAGGACTATTCAAGGGTCCTGGTCTTCTGCAGAGGCTCACATTCACATCAGTGTTCTGGAGATGAGAGCGGTCCTGCTGGTTTTGCAGGCTTTTCAGTAAGCCTTCCCCAGGGCTGTGATTGCAATACAGACAGACAATATGTTGGTCATTTGGTATCTTGATAAGGGAACATGTTCTTACCCTCTTTCTTGGGAGGCCACGAGGATTTGGTAGTGGGCAATCTTCTTTCAGCTTTTTCTGGTGGCAACACATTTCTGAGGGAAGTCCAGCATTCTGGCCGACAGCCTCAGCAAGAGCATTTTATTCTCTCATGAGTGGTCCCTAAATCTGATAGTGGCAGCTTGGCTTTTTCGGTGCTGGGGCACTCTGAGTTGCAGCCTGTTTGCTTCCTCATCCTACACAAAGTGTGCAGCTATTATGACATTGTTCCCCATCTGGAACAGTCACCCAGGAATGCTCTGATGCATGCCTGGCCCCCAGGACTTCTTTACTCTTATCCCCCAAGTTCCCATGATGATAAACTTTCTACAGAAAGCAGCCTGCTGCCGAGCTACAGTTATCCTCATTGCCCCCTTTTAGCCTCATCAGGTGTGGTTTCCCTTCCTTTGGCTTCTTCTGAAATACCCCCCTTGGGTATTGGATCCCATTCTGGATCTCTTTTCTCAGTTAGCTGGTCTGGATCCCACATTCTTCAGTCCCTCAGTTTGACCACATGGTTCCTTCAGTTCCCTTGCTATCTGGGAATCCCAAGTTTTCACAGGCAGTCATTCATATATTGTCATCTCAGAAAGAATTCACTAGAAAAATATGTACCAGTAAATGGAAAAGTTTTGTTTTATAGGTGAAAGCTCAGGGACTCATCCCTTTCTCTGCATCCTCGGAATCGATCTTGAATTTTCTGGCTGAGCTGTACAGCTCAGGATCTAGTTTTTCCTACTATCAAAGTACAGTTAGCAGATATTTCTAACTTCATATCGGTAGAGATGGTATTCACTTGGCTTCTCTCAGGTTATCCAAGACTTTTCTCAATGGTACTTTTCTGCTTCATCCTCCAGTACAGGATCCGGTCCCTCCCTGGGATCTGATTTTCATTCTTCAAGTTCTAGCTGGTTTTCCTTTTGAATCTTCAGCTTCCTTGGATTTGAAGCTGTTGGTTTGGAAAACTTTGTTTTTGGTAGCAGTTACCTCTGCCAAAAGGGTTTCAGAGTTGCAAGCACTTGATTCTTCATCCCCTTATTTGATGTTCCATAAAGACGTGCTTTGTCTTCATACAAACCTTCTTCTATGCCTAAGGTAGCTTCCGAGAATATCCTTAACAGTTCCATTCATCTTCCTGTCTTATTTCCCAATTTTTCCAACAAGGGTGAATGTGTTTTGGATTGTTTGGATGTGCATAGGCAATTAAGATTTTACCTTGATCATACAAAATCTTTCAGGAAAACTAGCCAGTTGTTTGTCTCCATTTTAAATCAAGGTTGGGTTCTCCTCTGTCTAAAGTAATTTATCCAGTGGCTGGCTGATTGTATTTTGCTTGCATGTTCTTTGAAAGGTAAGGCTCTTCTACACAATCCCAAAGGCCATTCAACTAAGGTTTTAGCTACCTCTACAGCCTTTCTTTTTGGAGTACCTATGGAGGATATTTGTGCTGCTGCTACTTGGCTGAGCCACCACACTTTTATGTTGCACTATATTCAGTCCAGGTCCAGGGCTTCCTTTTGGCTCTACTTTGTTTCGGAATATCCTTCCTTAGTTCCTCCTAAGGAATTGTCTTGGCTGGAGACTCTGTCCTCAGTTTGAATCCAGATGGATCAGGCAACATCAGATACAAAAGTTATGTACTCACCATAATGATAGATCAGTGTTGTCTGTCTCCATCTGGTTTAACCTCCCCACCCTGCTACCCCTAACCTTATTGCTGACATGGTGAGTCTTCTGCTGTGTGATGACTGGATGTTAGAAGTTCTTCATTCATATTTTTAGAGTCTCGCATTTCCACTTGGTGGCCTCTTTCCAGTTGTGGGAGATGTATGGTTCATTGTATCATCATGTTTTGACTCATGGGGAAAACTCAACTTAGAGAGTTGATGGAGTGGGGAGTTATGGGTAAGGGAGGCAGAGCCAAAATGGCCTAAAAACTTTTGAACTGGCTGGTGTTGGATCCAAGTTGGATCAAAAGTCCCACAGGTTGAACTAGACAGAGCAGACAACATGGATCCATCATTATGGTGAGTGCATAACTTTTGGTTTTCTTAGAAATAAAGAAAAGTCGTTGATGTGCACACATTAAGTGTATAACCAGGCATTACAATAGTAAAATGATTTAGAAAGTACAGGGTAGTCTGTGATTCCCAACATGGATTCCTCCGAATAATGGAATGTGCACTGTTTGTGGTGTATCAGTCATTGCATCCAGGGTAACATTATTAATGCACTACTCCTGAATTTATCTACAGCCTTCATTAGTTTCTGCCACCAGCTTTTGTCGTAGAAATGATCTGTGGTAAGACTTTTGTTAGATGCTACACATTTAGCATCTATCTGGAAGGAAGAACTGCGACTATCAGATGGGGTCGTAGTACCTCCTGTCTTCTGGCTCTTCACTTAATGGTTAACAGGGCTCAGTGCTTGATCTTTTTAATTTGTCTTTGACCTTTGAAACTATTGTGATCCTGCCAGTTTGATTTATGCTGACAAATCCACCCTACTCTGTATATCCACTTCAACATGTACCCAAAAACTGTGCTAAAGCACCAAATTTAGACTGTATTTTTGTAGCATATCCCTTCTGGACTTTGCTTAAATCTAGTTAAGACCAAATGCTTTCGTACTGTTATTACTCCTGGGGTTGTTATCAAATACCATGACGAGTTTCACATTGCCAAGCATTTGGGATATGTTCTGGATTTTGAGCTTAACTTTGATCTGCAAGTTAAACCTTTGGAAAAAGCAAACCAAAAGCTATGTATTTTATGTTGGTCAGAGTATTTCATTATCAGTAACACATCTGTAATTGCCAGATAATTCCTTTATTCTGAGGTTCCTCTGTGGGTGACATTTCCCGTGTAACCTCCGTACTTTTTTTAGAATACTTGAACTTTTTTGTAAGAGTGCTTCATTTTGGGCAGCCCCCTCATTCTCACCATTGTGTTTCCTCTAAAATGCTTAAATGACTCGAACTAGCTAACCATTCATATCTCCCTCATTTCACATTTATGCAATAATAACTGTGTGATAAGTATTTCTCTGCTCCCTGGAGTACTTTCAAATATGGTACATCCTTGTTGGAATACGTTTTTTTCCCTAATGTGTCTTTATTGCAGCTTCTCTTTTCTGTCACTATACATGAGGCCTCAATATAGGTCAAATGTGTTATCACAGAGTACCCTTTTTATCTAAGTAATGGAATAAACTGCCACCTGAAGTAAGATCTCCACTTTATAAGCATTCAAAGCTAGTGGTAAAGCACACTAATGTAATAATTATGTGATAATTCTATGACAAATTGTGTAAGAACCTAATATGCAGCAGGAGATAGCTTTTAGCTGTTCCCACTTTGCTTTTTATTTATCTCTGCAAGCTGACTGCTCATGGCTCCAGATTATCCATTCCACTGTCTCCTCCCTTTTTCTTTCCAATCCTCTTGGTCATCTTCTCTTTCTTGATATCTAGCTCATTCTTTGTCACATCCTTTTGAATAGTTGGCTTAGACTGAGTCAGTAAAAGCAGACATAAAGCTGTGGATGTACAACAGAGGGGTAAGGCCATAAGCTGTTAACATGCTTCATCCTGTAGTCCTAGGTTTGATTCATGTCCATTTGCAAAGTTTGGGACTGAGCCATCCAGTGAACTAGACAGTGCTCCAAGGTCAGCCCTTAAAAGGGGAACTTGGACTTACCTGGTTAACAAATAACTAAATGAAAAATACCCTGGCATATAGTAGTTGAAATTTCATTCAAGACTAAAATACATAGTTTGTCCTCTAATCCAGCTAAGATATCAGTAGCAGCAGAATAACATTCAGGAGGAGTGAAGTTTAAGGGAAGGAAGGAATTGAGGAATGTATGTAATGTTGGATTGAATGACAGCTGTTACAAAAAAAGAAAACCCATGCAATGTATAATGTATGTAAATGGAAAAGAATGTTAATATGGTTTGGTTTCATTTCACAGGTGTTACAGATAAGTGAGTTAAAAAGGCTGACTGGAGAATAGAAGTGTGCAAAATAAGGGCAATAACAAAGTGAAAAGAGAAGCAATGAAACAGAACCCACTTGACAAAGATAGTGACAAGAAGCAACTAAACAGCAGTACAGCTGCATACACAGTGAGTGCTTCTAATCTTGGGAAAGGGCAAAATGAAGCCGATATTTTAAATCTTCTGTGAAATTATTCTGCACCGCACAGCCTGAAGTGTTTTAGTGAAGAAACAAATCTAATGTCCAAGATTTGTCATGTTATTCAGTCTGTAAAGGAAGCATTAGCTGAAAAGCTCATGGGTTTAGTTTAATTGCCTAAACAGAACTTACTACAGAATGTAGCATGCAGTGAGTACTTTTTGGTCAAAAAGCTTACAATGCATCCCTTTAAGCTAGGTACTAGTGTAGAATGCAGTATCTTATCTGAATCCAGATTTAAAGCACTGAAATTGCAAGCTTACATGAGATCTGTCTTATTCTTGTCATAAACTGAAGCCAGAGAGCTACATTTGCTATTGTTTGTGTATGAGCACAGAAAGTATAAACTTTTATTTGAAGTAGCATCTGTAGATATTGAAGTTGAACAGCCAAACATACTCCTGTCTTGTGAGAAGCTAGGTATGATTAAGAGAATTCACAACGTGCAGACATAGAGCAGTACATATATTTGTTCTGCATCCATAATAAGGAAAATAAATATCTTTAAATCAGGTTTTATGAACCAGAATGAGAAATCGCTACAAATATTTCTAGAGCAGTGATTCACATTCTTGCAAGCATGGTAATCTGAACTGCAGTATGAAAGACCTTGTGAACATGAAAATACTGTCTCAAATGTTTCTTCACCTCAATTCCAGAAAATTCCTGTTGCTAATAAATAACACAGCAAGCAGTAGTAAGAATGCAGCTAGTACTCCACTAAGGGTCAGACAAAATGAAGCATTCTGTTTAGAATATACCAGATGTTAATTGCTCCCTATTGAAATATTGGGACTCCCAATGCAAGTCCCAACAAGAAGGGGAAAAAAAGATCAATAATGCTGGAAAAGAGAGAATATTCAACATTGCTCTTCTCCTTTAACCTGAATTTTTGTAGAAGTCTAACCCCTCATTACCCCCTGCTGTGAGGGCAAGTCTCTCACACCTGTAAACTTATATGTACCAACTTATCGATCACCATACATTGGAGAAGAGGAAATGTTCCAAGAAATGGCAGTATCAGACTTTGTAAGACTGGCTTTTTCAACCATACAGTCTCTGTGCTAGAGGACTGTGCACTCCAAGTCTTGATATTTCAAGTCGTGACCTGATTTATTTATGGATTCATTTGTGTATGAGAAGAATATTGCATTAAGATTTCTGTGGAATCTGTGCTAGTTTTTCCATTCAGCATGGAGAGTACCTGTAGCATTTAATGCAAGAATTGGAAAATAATGAAAATCTTATTTTGATTGTTAAATAATTTGAGCTGCTTGAATTGGTGTGTAGCATGGTTACAGTTGTGAAGCAAGGCAAGGTAAGAGTATACATAGAGGCCACCAAGATCTAAACATACAAGTTGAAAGGGAACACTGTACGCTTTAAACTGTTGAAGAGATTGTCTCCAGCAGGACCGTTGCCAAATACCTTTCTGAATTAGATAAAAATAAAGGCTTTTGTTTTTACTGTTAACACCACCTTGGGCAGAATCATGTTTTTCAGATTGCCTTTTGGAATTTGTTCAGTACAAGAATTGTTCCAAATAACTGCAAAGATGAGAAAACGTCTTCATAGAGCAGTCAGTATCATAGATGATTTATTTGTTTGGTGTTTGACTGGACAGGAACACAGTTCAGGGATCATTAAGTTGTTAAACTCACAGATGCATAAAGGTCTGAAAATCAGTAAGAACACTTGATATTTGATACTAGTCTCAGATATGTGGATCAAATACTGATAGCAGTATGCAGAAGCCACATGGTAAATCAGCTGTTATACAGTTCATTGGAATGATTTAGTATTTGTCAAAGTTCATAGTGAGCTTATTAGATACTTCAGCACCACTAAGAATGCCACTGCAGCATAATGTAAATTGGGCCTTGTCTATGGAGTAAAACAAGAGTTTGGAACAAGTCTTTTTCAATAATTCAAGAGGTTCCAGCACTGAAATCTGATGATGATTCTTAAACAGTGATTCTTCAAGTTGATGCTGGCCAGCTAGTACTGGGTGCAGTATTGCTGCAAGATGTCAGGGCAGTTGCATACAGGTCTATACTTTCAGTAGCGGCAAAGCCATTATCCAGATAGAGAATGAAATCTTTGCCCATTGTCTGTGGTTGTCAGAGTCCACATTATTGTGCTTATGACACAGCAGTCACTTGTGTTCTCAGGTCATAAAGCAGTGCAGAGTATTTTAAGAAATCAATTTTAAGTGCTTCAGCTAGATTGTAAAGAATACTATTGAACTTAGAAAAGTTTGCTATGAAAGTCTAGTAAAATTCAGGAAAACAGATGCATTTAGCAAAGCATATATTATAGCAAAATAAGGTTTACAGGGCAAAGACTTAAGACGTTCTTTGGGTTGTTTTATAAATTTAATGAGATTAAGAGCTGCATCATAAGAGTTTTTAAATACATCATTGTGAATGGTTAGCTAAAGCAAATATCTGGATTAACTCTAGAGTCACATTTGTATTATGAGTCTAGATATTCATTTTTGTGTGTTAGTCTACCGTTCAAAACAGATACTATTATTCCTGGTCCAGGGTGAGAAGCAATGCACATTTCAGCATAGCCAAAAGTAAGAAAGTGTGAAAATAATTTACAGTAGCTTTGAATGTGAGCACAAGTAGTGCAACTTTCACAATCCTATGACATCCAAGCAGCTTTTCATGACCAAAATGTAGAAGAAATTATTTCACATAACACCTTGGTGTTTTGTGGAGTAAAGTAAGAGTTGAATTGTTACATTGCAAAGGTAATACTTTTCTGTTTGCATAAACACTTTCTGTATATATCTTGAAGTGGTACAGCTGAAAGACAGAACCAGCATTAGTGGTTATCAATGCCCTTAATAGATCACGTGCAATATTTTTTTTTTACATATTCATAATGTCTTTCTGATTCTTCTGGGATGCTAGGGTGGTTTCCCACTGTATAAATCCAATTTACTTGGATATTGTGTTTTTTCGTTTTTACTATTATTTCCTGCTCACAAACTTTGTCTGCAGACTTGCGTGGGCACTACTTCCTGTCATTCTTGTCACTTTGATAATGCAAAATTGGATCATTCCTGCACTAGTAGGCTGGGTCTCTTTCCCCTATTATTGTAATTAAGTAAATATGTTAATGCTGTACAAGGACTGAGTGCAATATGCCCATTTATTAATGAGCGAGTTTTGCCTTAGCATGCACTTTCCTGGCAAAATAAACTATAAACTGTGAAATGTTAATATCTAGCAGTAATGTCAGACCTTAATCCTCAGTGATTTACTGGAAAATCAAAAGTTTTAAGATGGCATCGTTAGTACAAAATATTAGGCAAAATTAGGGGTATTCTGCAAAAATTATGGACAGATGAAAAGTAGACTGCAGTGACATTAAGCAAAATCCGTGATAGTTTATAGTTGTGGACTTTGTGATGCATGTGTTGTGCTTGTGTGACAGTGAAACATAAACAACCCTCACATTTGTTTTCCCATAAAAGGAATGCAGAATGCATGGGATTTGAAGACCTGATTAACCAACAACATGTAACTAGCCTTAAAACCATAAATTAGACAAAAAATACAAAAAACTGCCCCAGTCTGGACGTCCTCTCTATCTACGACTTTCTCCCTTTTGATTTCTTAATAGTGGACTCTGCTGCCCCATGTGATGTCAGCATGTTAGAAAGGTAGTAGAACTCCCTGTAGAGTAATCAGTGAGGTGGAGGATGTTATGAGTATGAAGAACATTTTTTGAAAGGGATTTTTCATAAAAAGAAAAGTAAGAATCCAAACTTTAATGACAGAAAGACAGCAAAGGTAAGCGACTACTGAAGAAATGCATTTTGAGAACAGGTGGACTACTTCAATTTTGTCATTTTGCACATGATCTAAAAAGCATTTTCTCAAGACACGGTAATCCAGAACTTATTTCTGATAATGTTCAATTTTGTAGTCAAGAATTTAAAGTTGTGCCTTCTTCTGGTAATTAAGCACAGTGCCTGAAGTGCAGACTATCTTCAGAGTAATAAAAATGTAAAATGAGTAGTGTAAACCATTAAAACACACTGATGAAATGTGAGAGTTTAAAAGTTGCAGACTTGTGTGTGTTAGTTCTGCAAAACGGCCATTTCTCACTGTGGAAAGGCTGAGTTCCATCTCTGTTATTAATGGAAAGGAGACTGAATTGAAGTCTAAACTGCTTATTACAACCAGAGTTTTATTAAAGAGGAAGCAACCTAGATACAAGTTCTGCTGTGATAGAGCAATAAAGAATATACTAATTTTAAAAGAAGCAGATAGAGTGCAGATGCCAGTTCTGGTCAGTGTGCAGAATTTGCTGAGTCTATGCAAGAATCCGATGCATGTTGCAGTAATTAAGGAAGCAGCAGAACTCAGACCTTGAAAAGGTATGTTGATATTCACAGAAAAAAAAAGTAGACATCGTTATAAAATGCCAGAGGATTCAAGTAATATTCCTTAACAAGATATTGAATCAGAATGATCTATAACTTTGTTGCAGAAAAAAATGTTCATGTTTGTTCAGAAATTCATCAACAGCAAGTTCGGAATGTAGCTGTTTAGAATCAAGAAAATATGCCTGAAGAGAGTGTTTTAGTTCTAATACATAGGAATTGTTAATTCTAGTATTTTAATATTACAGTATCAACATCAGAACCTGTGTCATTGCAATCTGCTTTCGTTCCTGAGACTGTTACCAAAGAAGTGTATCCTAATTCAGACTGTAAATGATAAATTATTGTAAATTTGTCTTACTGCTAATTAAACCATTGCATTATTCTGACCGTGCATAATACTTATGATACCAGTCTGTAAATATGTATAGTTGCATTAAAGTTAAGTTCAGTTTTCGTTCTAAATGCAAATGGCACATACAAGTGCAGTATAGTTTCTGATAAAGATGGGGGATGTTGTCTTTTGAAGTTGTTATGAATAAACTGCATAGTATTTATCACTAGTGTGTAAAAAAAGTGGATGTTAGATATGTGTATATGTAAAGTACACTATTATTTCAATAGGAAGTTAATCGCATGGAGGTGTGGGCTACGCAGTGTGACTCATCCAGGTATTTCGGTAAAGCTGTTGACGTGACTGTACATGTGGCCTCTGTTTCTCCATTTTGGCCATTTCTGATTATACTTCATAAGAAGTGTATATTCAGGATATTTATTTTGCAGTATGTGGAAAAATAGTCTTTGTAAGGTTTTCATAGTACATACACAGTCAGAGAGCTGACTGTGGACCTAATGCTTTTTAGTGAGTTTTGCACTACTACTATCCATAGCAGTTTCCTTGGAAGTTTCAGTAACTTGTATTCAAAGTTCTAATCTTGTAAATTAATCCTCACTGCGACCATGGTGAATTCAAGTTTACAGCTGTGCCATTTAAAGTGCTTGTGTGCAAGAGAGTGGTGCTGTTACTCATTGGAGCTGTATATGTAACATAAACGTGTGCCTGTTTCTCTTGTCCCACTGTCCCACACTGTTGTCTACACCTTTATCTTTACTTTTCCTACTCTCCGTTTCATCTTATCCTTCTCCCCACCTGCCCTTTCCCATTTAGGATATCTAGCTGCAGGTAACCCATGTGGCTGGCCTGACTTCCAGAGTTTTGTCTCCCCCCAGAGCTTTATCTGAGGCCGTTCTACCAGGATGCAAGGACATTGGTGATATAAGAGGTGCAACAAATTGACACCATCTTCAGATCTTTCTTGCTGTGCAGTGATGTGTACAATGTGTACTGTAGCATTATCAGCCTGCTTCCAGGCATCTCATAGGAGATTTTTCTTATCTTCCTTGCTTCTTGTTGAAATAACTAGTGTATGATTCTGACAGTGATTCTGAACTTGAAGTTTTTTTTTAATATTAACTTTATTGGGTCTGGGAAGTAGATTCCCAAAAAGGACTTTCACAGAGCACAACATGGGACTTGTACTTGTATTGCATCAGTTTTACCCCAAAGATGATATGAAAAAGGCTACATGCTGTCCAGGACATTGCAGCCAGAAATGGTTGGCATGCCTTGTTCCATGCATCCATGGCATTGGCCAAGGCCTTTTGAGAATCTTCTGCTGAAAAAAAAGCATTCTGATAAAGTACATGGGGAGAAGAGTCAGAAGACTGAGGATCTCTTGATGGATGACTTGGATCTCCCAGGTCAACCAACACTGGGTGCAGGGAGGTGCATTTCTAGCTCCCAGTTTCTGAGTCTGTCTTGGCTGAGACCTGTAGCATGATTGCTTTACAAGCTGTCTTGCTTTTAGTATCTCTCATGTCTTTAGGAATTGATGTCCCTCTTAATACTCCTGAGTTTTGGGGGCTTGTATTCTCATCAGAGAAGGAAGAGATGAGATTCCCCCAGCATATTTTGTTTGCAAGGAGGTACTGTGAGACTTGATTGAGTTATTGGTTTCTTCGTCTTTGATCAGAGGCCCCTAAAGCATTTGTACCTTACGCTGTAAGGCACATGGCAGCCAAGAGCAAAATGGTGACATTCAGCTTACTTAAGCCAAGGTCAGACAGTGCCTCAGCCCCTTCATTTCCCAGGCTTTTACATACCAACTGGTATAAGTGGCAGAGGCTTTCCTTTTTTGAAATCTGAAAGGCCAGAATTATAAATACCAGAGGTTTCTTGGGCCCCTTCTAAAAGGTGAAGTGGATTCTGCATGTGAGGATTCTGACTCCCGTGATTCAGAAGCAGATGAACTGGCTTATGTGGGCTGGATCCCTTTTTCTGAGGGTTATGAATCAGACACTGTGTAGCCTATCCTCTGCTTCTCAACTGGAAGATTTCTCTCAGTTTAATTTCCCCAAGTCTTTCGAGTTTCTAATACCATGACTGGAATGGACCCTATTCCTAAGTCAAAGTATGATTAAAGTTCATGAAATTAGTATTGTTTCAGTCTTTGATGTTAGCCAGAAGTGCTCTTTGCAGCACCCACAATGTGCCCAGAATTGATTCCTCCTGCAATTCATACAAAGTTACGTGCATTGGTAGCATATCTAACTATGACTGTAAATTCTTTTTTATGAGACCCATTGGTCCTACTACTGTTGGAACTGTTAGGGTATCCTTCTTCCACATCGCCCTTGCTTCTGCCTGCAAGTACTACTATTTTATGACTTTTTGTCTCTCTGTATGTAAGACATTGTAATCACTGGGTGTAGGAATTTCAGTGATTAATTCTACTTTTGTCATCTTTTCCTGGACTACTTTATCTGGTTTTCTCGCATGTATTTTTTTTAACTGTTAGTATTTGGTGATCACATGTGATATAAGCGTCATCATTTTCTATAATGCTATGTAGCTCATGTTTCCAGTGCTTCCCAGCTACTTCAGTATTATAATGTTTGCATAATCCCCAGTGCAACAATCTTGCCACATTATTATGCCTTTCACTGTACAGGCCCTCTATCATTAGTGTATCACACCCAGCAACATGATGTGTGACTGTTTCCATTTGTCTGTTTTTCCAGCATGCTCAGTGGACTGTCCACTATCCTGGGCTGCTAATAATAACCTTTCATCTTTTGGTTTAAATTCACCTGTCCATAACCATTGTTGTGTCAGATCCTGATCGACATGAGTTTTTTTTCAGGAGTTCTCTGTACTTGAAACTATATTTATACCTTTTCCACATTTCTTGCCTTCTCAGCTGATCCTTCACCTTATAGTCTTTCTTTTGTTTTTTAGCACATTTAATTTGCTGCCTGATTCTTGTTTACTTTTGTTTTAATTTCCATTCCCACTTGACACCGATATGCTTCTGCTAAACTAATCAGGAAGTCATCTTAGACTTGTTCTCCTCATGTTTTAAAACTTTCACTATATTTGGATCTTGTGAGGTCAGCAGATGCGTATGCAGTCCTACGATTGTAGATCTATACATGTAATCAATTTCAAGGAGGCCCATACTCCTGAATGAGGAATATATAATCTCGGTGTACACAGATTTTTATAAATCATTTGACAAGCGTGAAGCATTTTTCTTGTTTTCCTATCCAGCTGATCCAATACCTTTTAGGGCCATTCACCACAAAACTGTGAGTTAGAACAGGAAGAGCAATTTTTTTTTTTAGATTGGCCTTTGTTTCAGGTTGTCAGGCCTGCTTTCAGTATTAATTTTGATCTTCTAAAATTTTCCTTTCTAAGTTTTATTCTCATTTGTTTGTGTTTTATTGTCGGTCCTTCATCAATTCCCAAGTATTGATACATTCCCTCCAGCTCAAGTTCCTTTATATCACATTCCTGTCCTAAACTGATATTTTCTTGTTGCTGCAACTTTTCTGATTTAAAGGCTGCTTTTGCATGTTTATCAAGACCAAGTGGCATTCTTATATAAACTGAGAAAGCTTTAAACACAGTCGTGCTTTCAATTCCTTATCTGGTAAACTATACAGTTTTAAATCATCCACAAAAACGAGAAATGTTTACACTTCGCTGTTTTCTCGGAGGCAGATTGTAACCATGACCTAGTCTAAGTACACAGTTAATGGGTTAAGGGCAAGACAAAAGAATAGTAGTGGTGGAGTCACCCTGGAATATCCCTCTTTGAATTTTTATCCCTGGGATAATAATTTGTCCTTTTTATGGGTAGCTGCTGAATGGTTTGTCACTAAAATGTAATCGATAAGTGTAGGGTGTATCTTATACATCTGCAAGCTCTCATTTATCCATGAGAATGGGTTTCTTCCAAATGCTATTTTTGTAGTCTGTCCATGCCATACTTGGATTATTCCTCTTTTTACAATTTTCCATTATGACTTTAATAGTAAATGATCAATCAAAACACAACGCCTCGCTCGTACAGCATGCTCGGCTAAACCAAAACAAACAAAACACCAGAGGTCAGCATAAATAGTCCAAAACTTTATTATAGTGATCTTGGAGGACATAAAAATATCCCAAAATAAATCCAAATCCAAACCGGTTTCGGCAAATGCCTTCTTCAGTGAAAAATAATCATGTCAATAAACACAAACCTACTGAATATTTATATGATACACCAGCCAATGGCTATCAATGGTATGGTCCATACCCTTATTTTTTTAAATACAAAATACTGTTGTAATAATATGTATAAATAACAACATATTCGTGGTAATTGAAACCACCTTAACATCCAATGAATATTGGTGTATGTATATGGATGTTATTTAAAAATACTATCCATAATTATAAGAAAATAATGAAATTCAAAGATCAGTGAGATTTCAGGAATCTGATCCTGGAATCCCTAGGGGCAGGACCAGAAAAAGACCAAGATCTATACTAAAACATAGTGACAAGTCTTATAACAGCACCTCGGGGGAGGAGTCCTCATATACCAATAGTGAGGGTACATCCTTGGTTGATTCACCTATAAAGAAAAAAAACAACATTAATGTCCCTTTAGAAGGGGTAGCAAATACAGGGGGGGGGGCGGAAACATACCAGTCGCAATAGGGACAGAATCCATGGAAGGATTGATTCAAACTTTACTGAAATAACAAAAACTAATTGTAACAATGTTTTAAATCTATCTAATACTATCCTAACTGATGACCAACAGAAATTACTCAATAAAGGATTGGGATTTGTACCCAGTTTCTTTTCTGATCAATATAAAATTGCACAAGATATTTTGAATTTCTGTCGCTGTCTTAACCTAAAAATATTTTTTTCAGAACAAAATACAGCTAATTCTCAAAGATCTGCTGAATTTCGATTTCATAGATCATCTTTTCAACCACCCATGAATAAAAATGTAGCTATTTTTCAACAAGCTGTATTAAGGGACCTACATTTTCCACATTTTGAATCCCATATTTTACAGGATAATGTTAACACGTCTGAGAAAAAAGCTCTAACTGAACTTAAAGATAATCACAATATCGCCATACTCCCAGCGGACAAGGGAGGGGCAGTGGTTATTTTGAATATGGATTATTATATTCAAGAAGGGCTTAGACAATCATCAGATTCTGTATGTTATATGTACATGGGAATTGATCCTACACCAAAATGTAAAAAAGAGATAGATGCATTTTTAGACTCAGCAGTGGAAGAGGGCATTATAACACTTAATACAGCTCAACATCTTAAGGTAAATGATCCCTCCAAACAGATTTTGTATTTACTTCCTAAAATACACAAATCTATTACTAACCCTCCAGGTAGGCCCATAGTATCTGGAAATGGCTCACTCACTGAACCACTATCAGTGTTCCTAACTGAACAGCTCAAACCATTACTCAAACAAGTTAGGGCTAGGATACAGGATACCACGCAAGTTTTGTGAATTATACAGGATACACAACTGGAACCTCATTGGCTTATGTGCACTCTTGATGTTAAGTCCCTGTACACGAGTATACCACACTGTGCTGGGCTGCAGGCTCTGCAATATTGGTTGGAGAAGGCTGAACTGTACCCACCAGGTTTTAATGCACTTATTATCTGCATGTCCGAGCATGTGCTTAGTAAAAATGTCTTATACTTCCAAGGAGAGTGCTACTGGCAACTACGGGGGAAGGCCATGGGGGCATCTTTTGCCCCCATATATGCTGATCTTTTTATGGCCTACCTTGAGGAATGCCTTATTTACAATCCAATGCACAACATCTATATGGTTGAGATTGACATCTGGAGGAGATACCTGGACGATTGCTGGATGGTGTGGCGTGGTGATTCATCATATCTATATGAGTATGTGGAATATCTTAACAGTAACATCTGGGGAATTGAGTTTTCTGTTACCTTTCATCTTGACACCATTAATTTTCTGGATGTTACTATTTATAGAAATGATGACCATACTTTGAGCACAAAATTTTACCGTAAATATCCACAATATAATACATTATTACATGCTTCTAGCATGCATCCGCGCCACACCATCCGCAATATCCCCAAATCCCAATTTCTCAGAATCAAACGTATCAGCTCCTCAACTGTTGATTATGAGGATGCTAAAATTGATCTGGAAAATAGATTCTTGGAGAGGGGGCATCGTACTACTGATATTGTATCCGCTAGTACATGCTCGGACAGGCAGAATAGGAATACATTGCTTGAGTATAGGGACCGTACATCGAATCCATAAGATACTATCATCAGATTCATTACTACATTTGGTAGGAATCATCAGGTGATAAGAAATGTTTTGAATGATAATTGGAATATTCTGATGGCTAATGATTTTCTTCATGATACTTTAGGAACAAAATGCAAGTTGTCATATAGGAGGGGCAGAACTGTGGGATCCCTGTTCTCCCACTATAAACAGAGGAAAAGTGGAGGAGCCAAATATAAACAAGTGGCAATAGCAGGGGATGAACTTTTGAGAACTTTCCCTTGTGGTCATTGTTCTTCATGTAACCAGGTGAACAAGTTGAAACAATTTACAAGTTCCAACACTAGTAAAGTTTATAATCTCAGGATATTTGCTAATTGTTCAAGTAGTTGGGTTATATATTTGGCCACATGCCAGTGTTCTGCCTTCTATGTGGGAAAAACACGATCACTTAGAATACGAATAGGTGAACATCGGAGTGACATTCAGAATAAGAAACCCACAAATGCTCTTTATCAACATACTATTAAACACCCTACAGCAAAGTTTATGTTTACTGTTATTGACAGAATCACTGGTAATAGGAATAATCAACAGGGATGGCAAAACATACTGAGCCATAAAGAAAAGTACTGGATTATCCATCTTGGAGCCTTGTTTCCACCTGCTCTAAATGACCACTTATGATAAGTATATTGTTTATATACACATTGATTTATGTATTACTTGGCTCATATGGATATCTCCTTAATGTATTATTTATACTAACATATTTTGTTGGTTAGCCAGTATGTTGTATTATTTGGTCAGTCCTATTGTTTTATATGTTAATATCATGCCTATGCCATTTATTAGTTTATTTCTGATGCAGTTAACAACCATATATCTACCATCACACATTAAATACATTATTTTCTTATAATTATGGATAGTATTTTTAAATAACATCCATATACATACACCAATATTTATTGGATGTTAAGGTGGTTTCAGTTACCACGAATATGTTGTTATTTATACATATTATTACAACAGTATTTTGTATTTAAAAAAATAAGGGTATGGACCATACCATTGATAGCCATTGGCTGGTGTATCATATAAATATTCATTAGGTTTGTGTTTATTGACATGATTATTTTTCACTGAAGAAGGCATTTGCCAAAACCGGTTTGGATTTGGATTTATTTTGGGATATTTTTATGTCCTCCAAGATCACTATAATAAAGTTTTGGACTATTTATGCTGGCCTCTGGTGTTTTAATAGTAAATGACCCTTTCATAGGTTTCATAGGTTTCATAGGTTTATACTAGGCTATCTGCCCTAAGGCATTTATAAGCCTAGCCCAAATTATTGTGGCTTACGCCACCCCTTATATGAAAAAATACTGTGCCCATTAGTTTGTTGTGCCTCTGTCCAGCAGTGACACAGAGTTGATTCCTGGGGTAAACCTACGATCTCCCATCCACAGGTCTAGATTTCTCTTGAACAGAGTCAGCGAGGTGCTCTGCCTCACATGGACCGGGATTTTATTTCACAGCATAGGGAGTCTCTGAGTGATAAATCTATCCCTCCAGCACGTCCTATTTATATCCGTGCTAAGGTTTAAGTCGCTTGCTCTAGTGGTTTTGGTGGATTTGGATTTTTGAGGTGGAGCATGTCCATTAATTCCGGGTTGGACATGGCCTTGTATGTCAGGCACATGTCACCTCTGAGCAGACGGTATGCGACTGAATAGAGCTGGAGTTTCTTCAATCTGGCAGCATATGACAGATTTTGGAGTCCTTTATCCTTTTGGTGAGGAACTTTTGGGGTCTCTCCAATTGCTGCAGATGTCGGGTGAGATACATCCCGAATGGGGCATTGTACTCGATCATTGGTCTGATAAGTGAAGAGTACAGGGGAACAATGACCTCACTAGATCTGGATGTGAATCCCTTCATGATCAGGTGGGCAATGTAGAAGGTCTTTCTAACCACTTTAGCAATGTGAGTGTCAAAAGAAAGGCCACTGTCAACCTGGGTCCCCAGGTCCCTGATAACCTCTTCTGTGCTTAGTGGATTGCCACCTATATGGTAGCTTGGGGTTACCTTGTTTTTCCCGAAGGGATGACTATACATTTTTGGCGTTTAACTTCAGGCCATGGCTCTGGCACCAGCTATCTGTTTCCGTGAGTCTCTTCTGAAGGATATCCGTGTCCGATGCACTTTCCACTATGGCCCAGTTTGCAGTCGCCTGCAAACTTTGTCATCCAATGCCCTCCCATGTTGGCCTGTACTTCTGTGAAGTAGATGCCAAACAATAGGTGGCCAAGGACCGAGCCCTGTGGGACACCACTTGTGACCGGCTTGGAGTCTGACACAGCGCCAGCAACTCTAACCCAGTGGGTTCTGTCCTTAAGCCAGTTTGCAACCCATCTTGTGACATATGGGTTTACATTTAAGCTGGTAAGTTTTTCTACAATACCCGAGTGGGGTATTGTGTCGAAAGCCTTTGCAAGGTCAAGGTAGGCTGTATGGACTGCCTTTCCCTCATCAATGGCCTTGGTGACTGTTTCGAAGAAGTCAACCAAGTTCAAAAGGCATGATCTTCCCTTGACAAAGCCAAACTGGGTCGGGTCCAATGTCTGCAAGTCCCCTATATCTTTGTTTATGAGCTCAATTATGATCCTCTCCATAGCTTTGTAGACTAGACTTGTTAAGCTTATGGGGCGGTAATTACCAGGGTCCGTAGAGGCACCGCCTTTGTGGAGTGGGACCACAGTTGCCGTACGCCACTCCTTGGGCACGTATCCTGTGGTAAGGCTGAGATTAAACAGCTGCCTTATGTGCGGGTTTAATTCCTCATTTAGCTCGTGTAGCACACAGCCGGGGACACCATCCGGTCCCATTGATGCTGTGTTTTTAGCTTTAGAGAGAGCAGCTTTCACCTGCGCATTTGAGATGTCTGGGAGGCTACACTCGGCTGGGATAGTTATCTCTCCTTTAGGGGGGGAGAGGGGGGTGGAACAGAAACGAAAGAACAGAAACAGAATTCTCTAAAACGTCTCTCTTTCTTCCATATGACTTTCTTTTATTACCCCTTTGTTCTAGTGCCATCATTTAGTTTTCTTCTAAATGACTATAAACTCTATCCGCATCAGTTCCAGTTTATAGTTTATACATGGTCAGAAGGCAAGTTATTGGTATATAGTTTTTAGGACAGCTTGTAAGTTCACTCATAAGGTGGATTATTATTTTTCCTGTTGTTAACCAGATTGGTATCTTTTTGGGATGCACATATAAATAGTTCTTACTCAGGGCAAAATCTTTGTCTAAAGATATTAATAATTTTATCCAGAAGTTAGGTAATGCATCTGGGCCTGGGGGGTTCAAGTTAGGAACTTTTCTTAATTTTGTTTCAATTTCTCTGGCCATTACCTCATCTGATTCCATATCTTCTAAATTTGAACTTCTCTTTCTTTTACTAATACTATCCATTCAGCATCTCTATTATGTTCCACAGAGTCTTCATAGACATTTCTCTAAAACGTCTCTCTTTCTTCTTTATTTCTGTTCCATTTGTCTTATTTCCCAATTCTCTTATAAAACTGTTTTGTGTCATCAGTGAAGTAAGCCGCGGTGGTGCAGCGGTAGTGTTGTTGCCCCACAGCAAGAAGTTCTCCCATTTGATTCTCAGCTGGAGCGCCTTCTGTGTGGAGTCTGCATGTCCTCCCCGCGGTCGAGTAGCATTCGAAAGACATGCGTAGAATGGGCGTGCCTTCGTTGAAGGTTAGGCATCGAGCTGGCACCTTGGCACCCGTAAAAAATCTACTGCCAATCAGTGGGCAAGAGTTCCACTGTGGCAACCCCTAACCGGGAAAAGTCGAAAGAAGAGCAACAACACTTTTCTTTTTTACTTATATGCATATCCTTTAAGTTTTTTTCTGCATTTGCTGATATCTTTAGTTTATTGTTTGATATAGTGTATGATAGAGCCTGGTCTGTTCTGATACTTTGTGTTGCCTTTATCATGTCTATCTTTCGAAGTATTTATGTTGATCTGTTCCTCTTTCTGTACTCCAGTGACATTTCTTGTCTTAATTTCTTTATAGTTTTCTCTGTTTGATACTTCCATGACAGAACTGATTTCTCCCCTTCCTTTCTCTTATTGGCCTGTGTTTTTGTGGTAAGACTTTCTGTTATTAATTTAATTGCACAGTAATATATCCTACTTAATTCTGTTAAATCACATGAATTTCTGTGAACAGTCTTGATTACTGTATTGATTTGTTTTATCAAACGTCTAACATTTTGGGTCTTATTGATTGTTCTGTAATCTGTTTTTTTTTTCATTGATCTTAATGTCTGTCCATCTGTATTAAATCAAATAACTCATCCCTTAGATCATTTTCTTCTAAACTAAGGGCACACTCTTTGTTCTCCATTTCCTGTGGGCATTCTGAAGAAAGTTCCAGAACAATCAAACATCATGCTACAGCTCAGTGTAATGAACAATAGTCAGCCCAACACAAGTCCAAAGATGAACAATCTGAACCAGTTGGTAATATTAAACCACTGATCTGAAGTAGGAGATTCATTTGTCTGCAACCTGTGGGTTATGGATCCGATATCGGATCCGAACCGGCATGGTTTTCCAGCTATGGATCCAAGCTCTCAGCTCCTCCCCTCACCCATAATGCCCTGCTCTACCCTCATGACCCCAGATCTCGTTTGCCGCGCATGGTGACTGGATTGGTTTCTCAAGCTCTCAAGCTAAGTGCTAGATTTTTACGGTTAATATCAGAATTTTTGAAGTTTTATTGATTTTTTGTGTGAAAGTGTAGGTTTCCCCTTTGATATTTTTACTTTTTAGAGTTAATCTAAAAGTTATTTCCCCTCCCCTTGCTGTTGGCGTAGTGTGTGTGTGTTGGGCCTGTGTGTGTATATTGTTTAGTTACTTTAGTTTGGTAACTACTTTATAGATTGGGATGGCAGAACAGCCCAAATCTATATTTTCTAAATGCTCCGAGTGTGGCCATAAGCTTTCCCCAGCTGATGGCCACACTCGGTGTGTTAGATGCCTGGGGGTTGAACACCTCACATCTGGATGTTCCATTTGTGCAGGGTTCAACCCCAGGGCATTGAAGGAGTGGAGGTCCAAGCTTGTTTTGGCGGGCCTTTTACCGCTGGACTCGGCTCCGACCTCCACTCCTTCGGGAGTAACCGTGCCTACGGTTCTTCCCTCCGTGGCACCCCCTCCTCCTCCTGGGACTCAACCTCCCGTTTCTGGTTCGGAGGAGAGGGATGCTAAGAAAAAGGACCGGAGGGAGAAGCACCACAAGCGGCGGGCCGAGACCTCTGTTTTGGCCCCGCCAGCCAAGCGGGCTTCTCCACCGGCTCCGTTGTCGGCGCGGTCTCCTCCTTCTCGGCTCCGGTCTCCAGTGTGCTTTTCACCGGGACCTGAGGAGGAGGAGACCCGATCTCCGTCGAGGCTATCGAGGAGGCACTCCAGGCCTACCTCGGTAGCCTCGTCGAGATCCACGTATAGCCTTTCGGATGCTGATCTGGACCGGATGATGAGAAGGTTCATCCAGGCCCAGATGCAGATGGGAGTGCTCTTGCCTCCCCCCCTCTCTGGGGGGGAGCTCAATGCCCTTTTTCAAACCTATTGCTCCTTCTCCAACCCGCTATCCGGGTTCGGAGCAGCTGGAGCTGAGCAGCTTCGGAGCCAGGGGTGGGTCGGCGCCGATAGTACTTGGTACTTCGGATCCGACCCTGCCCTCGAGTGCATCGGATCCGATCTCTCGGAGCCTGGATCCGAGCCTCGGATCCGGGGGGATCAGTGCTCCTTCGGCGCCGTCTGTGTCGGAGCGCACTATCCCTTCGGATCCGAGCGCTTCGGCGCTGGCTCCGATCCACTCTTCGGATCCGAGGGGGAGCCGATTGTCGGATCCTTTGGTCGAGGTCGGCTCCCCTTCGGCGTTTGATGTAGTGGAGAGGGCCCTGTTGAGGGTCTCCGGACCCCCGGCACTTGTTTCGGCTCCGTCCCGCGCTCCCTCTGCACTGGGCCAGGCTTCCACCATCCGGCCCTTGGGACAGCCCGCTTCTGTGCCCCAAGTTGCTCCAATGGAACAAGTTGCTGCTTGCGAGGAGTCCTCTGACAGCCCCCCAGAGGATGTCCCTCGCAAGCATACGTGCAAAAGGAGGCACATTGACTCCCCCGAGTCTCTCACGGAAGACACAGACTTGGAGGAAGGGGAAGGCTCCCCACGGTCACCCCCCGAGGATGTCTCATTTGGAGACATCATGGAAATGCTCTGTATAAGGGGGAGGGGGGTGGTCTGCCCCCAAGTCTTCCTGTTCTTGGAGGCATTTGAAGCGGGCCCGTCTACCTCTTGGGTGTCCCCTCCTGCCGACCCCCTGGTGGACCTCATTACCACCAGGGCGTGGAAGGAACCGGACACCGTGGAGCCAATTCCTAAGAGGCCCGATAGGATCCTTAGCCCACCGTCCGACCGTGCCCATTGGAGTAAGGGGCCTCCGGTAGATGCCATGTTGACGGCGGCGGCCACCAACAGGGAACTTGCTCAGGAGAGTCCCTCAGTCCATCCCCCGAGCAAGGAGTCTCGGATGATGGACCACTTGGGGAAGCGGATGTTTAGTTCAGCGACCTTCTCGGTAAGGGCGCTGAACTACTTGGCACATGTCATTAGGATGCAGCGAGATCTCATTAAAGAATATGCTGCATCTCCCCCAGAGTCCATGTCGGAGGAGGACAGGGTACTGCACTCCACCCGCATGGCCACTCTTAGGTCAGTTACTAATACCTCTATGCGGCTACTCTCCCACGCTACGGAAGGCGCCGCTAGAGTTGCGGGGGCAGGCCTAGTCACTAGACATCAGGCCTGGCTCCGTCACTGCGATTTTTCTGAGCCCTTCAAAGCGTCATTTGCGAACGCCCCCTTTGATGGTTCTGCTCTCTTTGGCAAGACCGTTCGCGAAACGTTGACCCAGAGCGAGAAGGACGGGAAGACGCTGTCTGCCGTCGGAATCCGCTTCTCTGCACCCCAGAGGCCCTACTCTAGGAACCAAAAGGGTCAGAAGAAGATGTGGTTCCGGAAGTCGCAGCAGTCCCAGCCTGCTCCGGACAACCAGTCCTTCCGTGGCAGAGGAGGACAGGGAGGACGCCGCCCTAGAGGCAGAGGGGCTCCCAGGAACTTCGGGTCCAGGGAACCTTTCTCTGAACGGCCCGCACAGCAACCCTGAGGGGTTGCCCGACTGCTCCACTCTGGAGGCAGTCGGGGGACGTTTTTCGGGGCACCTAGCGGCATGGGAGTCCATAACATCTGACCGCTGGGTTCTCCAAATCATATCCAGAGGATATCGCATCCCTTTTCTTCACCTTCCAAAGTTGAAGTCCCTCCCAGACGTCCCACCCGGTCAACGGGAGGCCGCTTTGGCAGAAATTGGCCATCTGCTAAAGAAAAGAGCCATCCAGCCCGTCCCCAGACCAGATCGGATCAGGGTTCTACTCCAGGTTCTTTTAGTGCCAAAGTAGATGGGGGAACTAAGACCAATTCTAGACCTTTCTCTCTTGAATCTGGCAGTCCCCAAAGAAAAATTCCGAATGGTCACTCTGCAATCTATTCTCCCCCTTCTGGGAGAAAATCACTGGATGTGCTCGATAGACCTCAAAGACGCGTACTACCACATCCTGATGGACAGGCGCTCCAGGAGGTTCCTCCGCTTCCGGCTGGGAGCCAGTCACTACCAGTTCCGGGTCCTTCCCTTTGGTCTCACCACAGCCCCCAGGGTGTTCACCAAAGTATTAGCAGTGGTAGCGGCCCACCTGAGGCTTCAGGGGGTACAGGTCTTTCCCTACCTGGACGACTGGCTTCTTACTGCCCCAACAAGGCATCTACTTTTATTGGCGCGAGACTCCTTTCTCCATCTTGCTCCTTTTCTGGGCATTACAATAAATACAAAGAAATCCAACCTGGCGCCCACACAGCTCTTAGATTTTATAGGGGCCAGGCTAGACACAAGGAGTTTACGAGCCTTCCTCACTGCGGACAGAGTTCAAAATCTGCAGCTCCAGGTGCGGGCCATTCTCCACTCAAGTTCTGTTCCGGCGGAGTTGGTCCTGAGGGCTCTAGGGTCCATGGCGTCTGCTATAGCACTTCTTCCTCTTGCCAGGCTCAATATGCGAATCCTACAGTGGACTCTCTTAGTACAGTGGTCATAAATTGCTCTCCCCATGAATCATCCCATTGCGATCAGCAAGGCTTGCAAGCGGTCCCTCTTGTGGTGGCTTCACTCCCCGGATCTCCACAGGGGCCGCCCATTTTGTGCTTCTCCCCCTCTCGCCACGGTGACCACGGACGCCTCCCGCCTCGGGTGGGGGGGGGCATTTTGCGGGCCGGACCGTCCAAGGCACGTGGAACGATTCAGAGACCTTACTGCATATCAGCGTTCTAGAGATGAGAGCAGTGCTCTTAGCGTTGCTAGCACTTCAGGACTTTCTTCCCTTGGGAACTATTGCGATTCAATCGGACAACATGTCTGTGGTCTGGTACATCAACAAGCAAGGGGGAACAAGGTCTTACCCTCTTTGTCGAGAAGCCATGAGAGTTTGGGAATGGGCAACCTCCACCAACCACTTTCTATTAGCAACGCACATTCCGGGTCGGTCCAACATCCTGGCGGACAAGCTCAGTCGCACCATTCTGACCCCTTACGAGTGGTCTCTCAATTGTCAAGTAGCGGAACGCATATTCGCACGGTGGGGAACTCCTTCATGCAATCTTTTTGCCTCTCCCTCAAACACCAAGTGCGACAGTTTTTTCGCTCTGATACCTCCTCCCGGAGGTTCCCCAAGAGACGCTCTGGTGCATGCTTGGCCACCCGGTCTTCTGTATGCTTATCCACCCTTGCCTCTGATGCTCCAAGTTCTTCAGAAAGCCTCTCGGGTGGGTTGCAGAATGATTCTCATTGCTCCGTTTTGGCCTCGACAGATCTGGTTCCCCTTCCTAAGGTCTCACTCGGTGAATCCTCCTTGGATTCTAGATCCCATTCCGGATCTGATATCCCATCCATCCTGCATACCTCCTCCGAATCTGGACAACCTGAAGCTGACCGCTTGGCTGCTCCAGTTCCACTCTTGATCAGGACTCCCGGTATTTCGTCACCTGTTAAGGCAATTCTGGTGGCAGCTCATAAACCGTCCACTAGGAAGGTCTACCGCAGCAAGTGGAAACGGTTTTCTTTGTGGGCGGAGCGGCAAGGCCTGAATCCCTTCACGGTTCCTCTCCCTTTAGTGCTTGACTTTCTAACCACTCTTTTTAACGATGGTGTCAGCAGTTCCACAGTCAAAGTACAACTGGCGGCAATTTCTCATTATCACATTGGCCATGACTCTAATCCTCTTATGTCAGCCAAGTTGTGTAAAATTTTCCTTAAAGGTACTTTTCTTCTCAGGCCCCCTGTAAAGCAAGCGGTTCCTCCTTGGGACCTCTCTTTGGTTCTCCAGGCCTTGACCGCCCCCTTCGAACCTGCGGCTACGGTGGATCTCAAATTCTTGTCTTTCAAGACAGCCTTTTTGGTAGCCATTACATCGGCCAAGAGAGTTTCAGAGCTTCAAGCATTGTCAGCTAAACCTCCTTACTTGGTATTTCATCCGGACCGTGTCTACCTCAGGACCAACCCGTCCTTTCTTCCTAAAGTCGCTTCTGAAGCAAACATCAATCAGTCCATTAACCTCCCTGTTTTCTTCCCGAAATATGAAAATAAAGGTGAATATAAGCTTCACTCTTTAGATGTTCACAGGCAACTTAGATTTTATCTAAACAGGACGGCTGGTCATAGGCAATCCGACCAGTTGTTTATTTTCTTTGCAAAATTTAATTTGGGCAAGCCAATTTCTAAAGTTTCTCTGTCCCGCTGGATTTCACAGTGCATTTTATTGGCTTATCAAGCTTCAGGAAGGCCCGCACCGGAGGGTGTTCATGCCCATTCAACCCGGTCAGTATCTACCTCGGCAGCCTTCAAGGCTAGGATTCCTCTAGATGATATTTGTGCAGCAGCCACGTGGGCTTCATCTCATACTTTTATCTCCCACTATAAGTTGGATCTTGCATCTAGGGGTAGAGCATCCTTTGGCTCCGCGGTGCTCCGGAATATCCTTCCATGATGGCCGCCCAAGATTCAGGTAGCTGGGGACTCTGTCCCACAGGTTGCAGACAAATGAATCTCCTACTTCAGATTTAGAAGTTATGTACTCACCATAACGTTCCATCTGAGTAGGTGTATTCATTTGTCTGCAACCATCCCGCCCTCCTATCCCCCTGGCCTTTCAGTTTCCTGCATATTATCTGTTACCCTTTTCAGGGTGTTGTTGCTGTTGGCAAACTCGATCTGAGGTCATGAGGGTAGAGCAGGGCATTATGGATGAGGGGAGGAGCTGAGAGCTTGGATCCATAGCTGGAAAACCATGCCGGTTCGGATCCGATATCGGATCCATAACCCACAGGTTGCAGACAAATGAATACACCTACTCAGATGGAACGTTATGGTGAGTACATAACTTCTAATTTTACATAGCTAGATGTCAGTAATGTGAGTATTTTTATATAGGTAAAACAGGGAGGCAACTGAGGAAACAGATAAATGAACATCTATATTCCATTCCAGGGGCAATTTTAATAATACATCGTTAAGCATTCCTAGAATTGTCAAGGTTTTACAAGATTTAAATTTTGTAGTTTAGATATCACACCAAGGAATCCAAGAGGAGGATGGTGGGAGCTTGATTTATAAAATCAGGAATTATGTTGGCAAATCAGACTTAATGCCACAGTTTCACCAGGACTTAATGACAATTTATGCATTCTCCCCATCCTTAAACGGAGTACACAGCAGTTGTAGATAAACAAAGCCTTAAGAAATGAACATCGCTTACCTAGTTATATTCATCCAAGAAAACACAAATTGTGACGGGTGGGCTGAATAACAGAATTTGATGATAAAAGTTTTATTCACTTAACCAAAATTTATTTAAGCATATTTATCAGTTTCATATACTTAGTTTTTTAACATAATTTAACATAATTATTTAACATATGTAGCATTGTTGCCTCACAGCAAGAGGTTCTCCCGTTCGATTCTCGGCTGGAGTGCGGGGAGTGCCTTCTGTGTGCAGTCTGCATGTCCTCCCCGTGGTTGGGTGGGAGTTCGAAAGACATGCATAAATGGGCGTGCCTTCGTTGAAGGTTAAATGTCGAGCTGGCACCTCGGCGTTCATCAAAATCTATTGCCAATCATTAGTGGACCAGAGTTCCGCTGTGGCGACCCTTAACCGGGAAAAGCCGAAAGACAACAACAACATGTACAGTAACTTAAAATGTTTCAAGTATTTATTAAACAATATTTTAGTGACTATTTTCAAAAATTGTGTAATGAAAGAATCAAGAAATATATTCGGATGTATTTAGCATTTTTTTGTTTTTTAGAGGGCTTAAATGGTGAACTACCTCTTTAAGAAACTGTTGTAATAGAATTATATGAGTGAGAGGTGGTTTCATTTATATAACTGGCTGCAGAATTGTGTTCTATTTAAGCAAGTTTCAATCCTTTTTTACAAGGTTCTGATGAAGTCCCCACATTAGAGGGAAGAAAGCGTTTGACCTGTATTTTATGTTTGATTTATTGGAATAAATAGTGGTTTAATATTACTAACTGGTTCAGATTTTTCATCTACGGACTTCTGTTGGGCCGACTGGTATTCATTACATTGAGCTGTCACCTGATGTTTTATTAGTTTAGAGCGCGGTTACTTTGGATACACTGCTGGTTATTGGTGAAAGTTCCAGAACATCTTCCTGTGACATAGTCTCTTCAACTTCATCCTGTGTCATCCATTGCTCTTTCATATTGCACTCACTGGCCTATCAGTCAGTATCAAAATTGCCACAATTTCCTGCTCCTTCACTTGCTGTGCAACTCCAACTGAACTTTTGGACTCATTTCTTACTGAAGGCTCCAAAGTATCTTCATATGGCAACTGATGAGATGCTTCCTGTTCACTGGTTTCTCCTTAATTTGAGGACTCATTATTCTACCGTGCTGTGATGTTACGAGAGTTGAATTTTCTACACTAAATCCTTCACTTTACAGGTAACCCAGAACTTCATTTCTATTTCTCCAACTTTTCCTTTACTAATCCTCTTTTCTACTTTCCCCTTTTATTTTCTTGTTTTTTGTATTGTAAAATTTTCCACATCTGGATGCCTTTGCCTGTATTTCTCTTCTAATATCATTGGCTCTGCTTTTTTTGTATTGATTAGTTTTGCTTTCTCCTTTGCATAGATATTACACCATATTAAATCTCTTTTTCTTTCCCATGTCCGTATTTCTTCTTCGGATGCCTCCCACTCTTCTTATTTCTTTTTATTTTGGAGACTCCTTGATGCCCTTCCATATTGCTGCTGCAGTATTCCTAACATAAGGGATCTCCTACCAAGGATAGTCCAATGACCGGACAGTATATCAAAGCCTTTAGTATCTACAGGTGCCGTATGTCACACATGTGCCCACTTGCCCAGAGCGTAGGGCGTAAAGGTAACATATGGATGCGCACACTTCAGAACTTCTATGCCACCAATCTGAATGCCATCATTAAAGTCAATCTGAACACCTTTTTTCTGTACTGGTTAATGATGCATTTTTCATATAAGTGCTCTTTTGGAGTTCTTCTTATCTTCTCTTTTATTTTTAGTGTTGTTGTTTTCATGTCACCCAAAAGGGAAATGTTAGTGTGGGAGGCAGATTCTCCATAAAGATCATCACAACTAGTGTCTCTCTTGTCTGTGAGCTTCCCACTACCATACAAAGTGTTCTGCCTGCCAAGAGTTTGTCCACAAGACCCTACATAGTCACCTCTCCTCCTTGTATATTTACTTGGAAAACCAACCTCTTAAGCTGTTGACTGGGAATGCTGTGGCAGAGTCTTCCCATCCCAAGTGTCAGTCATCAGCCAAAAAAAACTCAGGTCTGATATGGCTGCTGTCCATTCTCTCCCAGACACAACCTGCAAGGCTGGTGAAAGCCTGAAGGATTATATGGTTGTTACTTCAGATTCCTGTGCCTTGACCCCATTGGAGGCCCGCATGGATCTGATTTCTTGCTTGTCCTCTGAGGCTTTCCAGATGTCTTCTCCAGACATTATGGAGGAACTTTGGTTGATTATATCTGAGGGACTGAGGGGGATTCCGAAGATCTGAGTGAGGGAGGATATCCCTACTATGCTTATTGAATGTTGACAAGAGTCTGACCCTCTCAGAGTGTTCGTCCGGACGTCCCACAAAAAAAGAAATAGAAAGGCAAGCATATTTCCCTTACTGTTAAGTATTTCCAATGAGAATGACAGGATTTTACGTGGGGAGTGTTTAATGCTTTAATGGCTTTAAAGCCATCTCAAGGGGTCTCTTTGTCTGCCCCTTCCTGGTCTTCCACTCCTCTTAAACAGCCTAGGGAGCAGTATTCCACTGATGAGGATCAGGATTCAGGGAGGAGGTCATTAGCCTACTCTTCTCAGATCCTTGCCCCCTTGGACTTTGGTTCAGAAGAGGATTTGATTAGTCCAGATTCCCCTTTACAGGAACTCTCCTTTGGCAACACTATTTCCCATATGATGGAATTCTTAAGGTGGAGGTTGTTCTCAAGTTTCTGATATCCAGAAGCAGTATTATGAGTTCCTTCAGATTGAGTCTCCCAAGCCGCCTGCTGTTCATTCAGTTCTGGTTGTTCTCCTGGATGCCTTTTCAGCAGCTTCTGTAACCCCCTGATTCTAAGCCTGCAGTTCCTAAGAAACTTGACAGATTTTGCAAGGTGCTTGATGATTGTAAATTTCTGTATAAGTGCCCTTCTGCTGACCCTTCTGTGGTTTCTGTCTCCTCTGACAAATTATTCAAGCTGTTGTGCTCTACTAAGCTGCTTTCTTTAGATGAGGATAGTAGGGCCATGGAGAGGCTGGGCAAGGTTTATACTGCTGCCACCCTGTATTTTAGGGCTATTAATTGCTAAATGTATATCACCAGATATGTTTTAACCCTCCTTTCTCAGGTTATTTTTGATCTTCCTGATTCTGAGGGGAAGGCTTTGGCCTTTTTCTTCTTGGGTTTTGCCTTTCAAGTTGCTTGCATTCTAGTAAATGTAGTTATGATGCAGCTGATGCTTGTTCCAGGTCTTTTGGTTCTATTAAGACATTATTCTTAGCTTCACCTTCAAGCTGTGTCCCCCCCCCCCCCCCCCGCCCAGTAAGGAAGGGTTATTTATTCCAAACTCTGTCTGATTCCCAGGAAGGAGGGCACGTGGAGACCAATTTTGGACCTTTCTCAGCTCAACACCTTTCTCAAGGTCCTTTCCTTTTGGATGTTTCTCTTCAAACTTTATTTCCTCTTCTTCTTTCCCAGGCTTTTCTGGTGTCTCTGGATCTCAAGGACGCCTACCTTCATATCTCCATTCATCCCCTTTTCAGGAAATGTTTTACATTTCTCTGTTTCTTCCTTGCATTTTCAGTTCTCTGCTTTGCCCTTTGGCCTGTCTACTGCCCCAAGGATATTCACCAAATGCCTCACTCCTGTCATTACTTTTTTTGCAGGATGAGAGAGATGACCTTTCCATATCTAGATGACCTGCTCATTCAAACTTTGTCCCCCAAGGCTTGGCTTCAGGATCTCTAGTTCATTATTTCCCTGCTGCAGACTCTGGGGTTCACTGTAAACTTTCTTTAATCAGTTTTGTCTCCTTTTCAGGATTATGTTTTCTTTGGTTGCATTATCCAGACCACCCCCATGCTGGCATATCTGCCTGCTCCCAAGGCCCTGTCTTTGATTGCCTTTTAACAGTCTCTTTTTCTTGTGGATTCAGTCAAACCCAGGGACTTTCTAAGCTTTCTTGGGTTTATGTCTTCCACCATTCCCATGCTGCTTCTAGCTAGCCTCCATATGAGAAAGCTTCAGGGATACCTCAAGTCAGTATGGCTTTGACATTGTCATCCCTTGGACTTCCTGGTTTCTTTCCTTCCCTGTCTCTAGCTCGAGCTTCAGTGGTGGAGTCATCAACTTTGTCTTAATCTGGGGCTTCCTTTCCAGTCTGCAGTTCTGACTCAAGCTCTTTAACAGATGCCTCGGACAAGAGATGGGAGCATCCTTCTTCAAGGACCAGGGTCTCTGGCCTCCATCAGAAGTCAGACCACATCAGCATCAAGGAGATGAGGGCTCTGTTTCATCCTGGGCCCCTCAAAGTTTTCACAGACTATACGACAGTGATGTGGTATGTCAACAAGCAATGGGGTACAAGATCCTACCTCCTTTGCAGGCTGGCTCTTCAGGTCTGAGATCTAGCTATCCTGTATCAGGTAACTCTTTAGGCAGTTTGCATTCCCTTAGAGCACAACCTACTGGTAGAGTCTTTGGGCATTTCCACCACACAAGCTCATGAACGGATGCTTCATAGAGATTTTTTCTGGACATTGTCCATTGGTGGGGTATTCCTCAGGTAGATATTTTTGCCTTCCCACTGAACAGATAACTGATTCTATTCTGTTAGAGTCTCAAGTCCTTTGGTTTGGAAAGTGGATGCCCTGTTTTTTTTTTGGATGGGGATCTTTCTATATGCCTTTCCTCCCCTTCCTCTGCTTCCAAAGGTCTTGCACCAGATTTGACAAGGCTCCTCAAAATCTTGCTGTTGACTCCCTTTTGGCCCAAACAGTATTGGTTCCCCCTTCTTTCTCACTATGCCAGAGGCAATCACCACATCTTACCTCATCGGATGGACCTTCTCACACAAGGCAAGGGGTCTGTTACCCATCCTCACTTGTTCACACTTCAGATGATGCTATGGGTGATAGGGTTTTGATCCCCTTTAGGCACCTCTTTTCTGAGGATGTGCTTTGGGTCCTGTAGGAGGCCAGGATACTCACTACCAGGAAATCGTATTTGTCCTAATGTAGGAGATTTTCTGTCTGGTGCCTCTCTCAAAACTAGGATCCCTTATCTGTGCAGGTTCCTACAGTTCTCTATCATTTGTGTGATCTGCTCCGTGCTAGGTTTGCATATTCTTCAGTTACATCTCACCTGTCAGTAGTTTCTGCTTGTCTGTCTTAAGCCCTTCCTCTGGCCTCTAGATTTGAGGTCAAGCAATTTCTTAAAGATATCTTTCATATCAGGTCTCTCAGGAAGCCAGTTCCTCCTTCCTGGGACCTCACTTTTGTTCTTGAAAAATTGACTCGGGCTCCTTTTGAGCCTGCTGCTTCAACTTCTTTACAACATTGTACTTTGAAGACTGTTGTTCTTCTTTTAGCCCTCACTTTTAACTAAGAAAGTGTCTGAGTTTCAGGTTGTCATGGCTGTCCACCCCCCCCCCCTTTCAGTTTTTCACAGAAGCAGGGTTTCTGTTCTTACTAATCTTTCTTTTATGACCAAGGTGGTCAATTAGTTGTCCTTTTAATCAGTCTATTCATTTGCGTTCCTTTTTTCCTTCTTCACAGTCTGCCAGTGAGAAGGTTTTTCATACCTTGGATTTGCATAGACAGCTCAGATATTATTTAGATAAAACTAAAGTTATTCACAAATCTGAGTAGCTTGTTTCTTTTCATCCAAGAACTTTGTGTTTAGCTGTTTATAAACAGACCATCTCTTCTTGTATTTCTAAAGCCATTTCTTTTTGTTATTCCTTTCATGGCAGATGTCTTTCCTCTTCAGTAAAAGCTCATTCTACCAGGAGTGTGGCTTCCTCCGATGCTTTTTACAACGGATTGGATACTAGTTCCATCCTTGAGGCTGCTACTTGGTGTTCTGGCCATACCTTCACTAGGCATTATAAGTTGGATGTTATTTCCAGGGCTATCCTACATGGGATTCTTGAGTGTTCTTCAGTGCCATCCTCCTCCCAGGTTTCCTCTTGAGTTTTTGTACTATCCCTTACATTATGAATACTGCAAAAGTGATATGGAAAGACACAGCACAGTTGTGTAAAGTCTTACCATAACAGTGGATGTTCTTCTCTTTACTGTTGCTGTATTGGCTCCCTCCCTCCTGCCTGTTCTCCTTGCCCTTCTGACCAAAGGTTTTGTCTGTCTCTTGTCTCCTTCTGGATGCAAATGTTCCTCCTGGGGATTTTCAGTTCTGAAGTGTATGTGTCTGTGTATCACATTTATGCCCTATACTCTGTGCAGGAAGCATATATGTGACGTATGGCACCTGTAGATACTAAAGGCTGTGGTATACTGGCCGGTCATTGGGCTATCCTTGGCAGGACATCCCTTAAGTTAGGAATACTGCAACAGTGAAGAGAAGGACATCTACTGTTTTAGTAAGATTTTACGCAATTGTACTTTCCATTATGCTGTGACATAGCCTGTGTTAGACTTTCTACACTAAATCCTTCACTTTGCAGGGAATTCCATAACTTCATCTTCTATTTTTTTAACTTCTACTTTAGTAATCCTCTATTCTGTGCTGTCCCTTTGTGATCTTATTTTTTTATATTGAGAAATTTTCCATATCTGGGTGCCTTTGCCAGTATTTCTTTTCAAATATCTTTGGAGCTTTTTTTTTATATTGATTAGTTTGGCTTTTTCCTTTGGATAAATATTACACCATATCAGATCTCTCTTTCTTTCCTATGTCCATTTTTCTTTTGTATACCTTTCAAAAATCTCTATATTTTGTTCTTTATATTTTCGCACTTCCTCCATCACTTTCTTTTTCCAAATGGCCCAAGGTTTTTTGGTTTATATAACGTTTTTGATGAGTCTGTTCTATTAATGAACTCAGATTTGAATTTGAAGCTTTTGATAGTTGTCCTTATGCAAATGATTCTTTCCTCTAATTTCTTTCTCAATCTTTTTCTGTATCTTTCACCCGGAAATTCTGAGCTTCTTGCATAATAGTAGCAATACATAAAAGTCCTGTCATGTTTATGGCTCTTTTTTGGCCGGTTGGTTCTTGTGGTTTTATTTCCTTTCCTACAGCAGAGGGGCCATCCTCCCAATGAGCCTGGCTTAACCCCATTGTAGGGATGTTTCCATGTGTGGAGGATTCTAAGTGGTCATTTTTTACAGTCCTGGAATCAGTGTGCCTACCAGGATTGGGCACTTTTCTATCCTTGTCCTTGTGCACCCAGCTGTCTTTTTATGTTTTGACTTACTTCTGTCCATAATATATGATATATAAATACAGCCTGTATATCAGTGTTGTCTTGGTGAGATTTTGTAAAAGCAGGGTCCACCTTGTGAAAGTACTCACCAAGACTTGTGAATGGATTCATTTCCAGCAGTACTACTCTCATTTGCATGCTGATTTTATCATCTCTCCATTTGGACCTATGAGATCTTCTTCATGTAATAAAGAAGTGTCTCGCAAGAAAGAAACTAAGCAAAACTCACAAATGCAGTGGTGATACAGAACTTTCGTAAACCTGCCTAAGCACAGAGCAGTAGATATTTCTGTTATCAGTGAATGTCCTGGAAGATGTATTTATAAATGTGTCATCTATGGAATCTGGCTTCCTCCTCACTGCTCCTAGGAAGCCAGACATTTTCTGTAAGGTCAGAAGTTCTCACAAGTTCCTTTATAAAAATCCTTTGTCTGATCTAACTGTGGTGTCCCTGGATTCCAGCAAGGGAGCAACTTTGGTTTCATCCAGGAACCCTGTTTCTAGTGACTGGAAGAGAAAAACTGACTGGGAGACAGATATGTGGAAAAGAGTTTACATTTCTGCTTCCCCTTCTTTTAGAGTCTTGCACTGCCTGCCCCACATGCTTTCATATCAGCAGTCTCTGCTGGAGAAGATGAGGTCTAAGGCAGAGGGAGTATATAATAAGGAAATGTTAAGATGCAAGTGGATGCAGCTACAGAGTTATTTAAAGGTACTCCTGGTTGAGGACATAGCCCATTCCAAACCATGTAAAGATAGACAAGGATCTCCTCGTTGGATCATCTGATTAAAGAATGTCCAGAAAACTGGAGGAAAAGGTCAAGACCATGAAATCAGTATTGAACTTTTTTCATTTCTAGGCTACTAAATTTAGCAGAAATTACTCAGCTAAATCTTGGCCCTTGTACCTTAAGCAAGACGGAAACAAATCTTATAAAGAGAAAAAAAGGAAAATTTAAGAGAGAATAGAAGGCAAGATGTACAGAAAAACCTAGTTGTCCCCAGGTCCAAGACATCCAGATGAATTAGACGTGACTCAACCAAGCTAACCCCTCCCCCCCCACTCTAGCCCACACCCCTTTCCTCAACTGTCTGTTTTCACTTGGAGAAAGTTTGGAGGGTGCTTTACTGCCTTTGCACAAAGTTGGGAAAGCATTGTCCAAGGTAAGTACGCACTAAGAATTTATCAGAAGAGCAACAAAATTACATTTCCAAAGTGCAGTGGTATTCCATCTGTCCCCAAGTATCTCTTAAATCTCATCCTTGCAGTCTTAAAAGAAATGATGCAGTCTGGGGACCATAGAGAAGTTCCCAGCTGTAGAGGAAGTACAAGGGTTTTACTTAAGGCTCTTTGTAGTCCCAAGAAATGAAGACATGGACACACATTGTGGCCCTTCCCTGTCTGAATAAGTTTCTCGTGGTGCTAAAATTCAAAAGGGTTACTCTTCAAAAGTGTATTACCACTCCTTTCTCTTCAGGCCTTTATGGTCTCCATGCACCTAAAGTACTCCTGGCTTCATGGCCTCTTTCCCACTTGTCACAGAAAATTTTTCAGATTCACATCTTTACCTTTTGGCTTGTCTACTGCATCCAGTCTTTACAAAATGCATAACTTCTATAATTGTGTAATGTGGGACAAAAGGAATCCAGATGTACTCCTACTAGCATGCTTGCCTAATGCTAGCAGAGTCACTGCAGGGGATTCTTAAGGCTTTTGGAGTTTGCTGTGAATTGTTTCTGGAATCTGGGTCTCAGTATCAACAAAATCAAATCAAGCCTGGTACCCTCAACAAACGTGATCTTCTTGAGGGCACGTCTGAGCATCACCTTTTACAGACACTTCGTTTGAGAGCAGAAGTGTCCCACTTGAGTGTATTTGCAATGCATTTTACAGCAAGAGGCAGTTTTAACAAGGGCGTTCCTCAAACTGTTGGGTTACATGGCATACTACATCCTATTGGTGACACTTTTGAAAGTTTTAGTGGTGTGAAGTGGTAATGGGACTACTGCAACTAAATGTGAAGATGGCCTGTAACCCTTGCTGCCAAATGTGACCCCAAGATGGCAGGAATCCACTTACAGACATCAAGATGGCTGGCACTGACTGGAATTGAATCCCACCAATTGCCAATCATGGGTTAGCAAGAAAGTACAAATGCTGTTTCAGTAGCTAGTTACAAAATGCAGTCTGGCAACCGGAACATAAAGTGCCCTGAATATGGGCATCCAACCTCCAACCCCCATAATGGATTACACAGGCCACTTACAAAGCTGAGTCTTTGGTCCAGCACTCCCAAGCCCCTGTCTTGCCACTCTGTCTGTCTCTGTCTCTGTCTGAACCAGTGTTTTCTAGTGCCCCTTTATCTATGGTAACTGTCTTTCACACAACTTTATTATTTTCACATTACACATACACAATTTCCAGGGAAGGCTGGTAGAATTATCCAGTTACCCACATTACTCACAACATTCCTCTTGTCATAGCAGTACTGCCACCACTCTGAGTATTAGGGTCAGAGACACCCAGTTACTGGCTATTCTTAAGTTTAGCTAAATATGAATCACTGGTAGTAGGCCTTAAACAGCATAATGGAAGATGTGTGCCATACAGCTTGTTAACCAACAGTGTAAATAATTGGTCTTTTCTGAGATAAAGTTTCGTAACTTCGACTGACATATGTACGAACACATATGTCTGAAGTTACGGAATTTCGAGTATGCATAAAAAAATTAAAAAAAGAAAATAAATGCCCCCCTGCACCCCCCATGTGGGGGGCTGCGCCCACCCCGCTCTTTAAATATACCAACTCTGAGGTAGGGCTACAGTACAGTAAAGGAAATGTTCCTTTTACTGTAGCGTGACCTCGGAGTTGGTATATTTAAAGAGCGGGGGGTGCAGGGGGGCTTGCCCCCTGCATATCACCTTTTATTTTCTTTTGCCTTTGTTTTTTATGTTTTTATACATAATCGAAGTTTTGTAACTTTGGACATATGTATTCGTACATATGGTAGTCAAAGTTACGGAACTTCGACTATGTAATATAGACCCGAGACTCCATGGTATCCAGAGTTTTCCGTGCCTGGATGACCTTCTCGATGGAGTAATTTTCAGTAGATCTTTTGCCTCCCCTCTGAGTAGACAACTTTCCCAGTTCTGTTACAGTGCCAAATCCCCTGACTTGGTAAGTGGATGTCATGTCTTTCTCTTGGAATGGTATGTTTCTGTATGCCTATCCTCTTTTTCCACAGTTACTGTTACTCTCCTTTTTTCCTCTGTTATCCTTATTCTTCCTCTGTTGTTGTTGTTACTGTTATCCTGTGAGACAGGCTCAAAATCTTGTTGATGACTCCCTTTTGGCCCAGTCAGCAGTGGTTCCTCCTCCTATTTCATCTGACTAAGGGCAGTCATCACAAGTAGGATGGATCTCCTCATGCAGGACAAGGCTCTCATTTACCTTCATCTGCTCACCAGAAAGACACTAAGTTGCACATGAGATCAAGAGAGAAGAAAAGAAAAAATAATACATTAATTTTAACTGTTTTGCTTTTATTTTAGCCTGGTGTTACCTCTGCCTTCACAAGTGGTGCATGATAAAAAGATTGTCAACAACTCATTCCATAGAGACCATCATCCTACTTTCCTCCTTTAATCAGAAAGGAGATCAAATGATGGAGAGTACAATACAGAAGAAAACATTAAGACATAGATCATAAGCATTACAAGGCAACTAAGCCTCAAAGCCATTTCTGCCTTTCCTCTCTTTTTGAGGAGAGTCAGACCAGTCACCAGGCAGAATTTATAACCACCCATCCAGCTACCTGGCTACTTTTTAAAGGCAGACAGTGCGTCACACTGCTTAACTTGGAGAAGAAGTTTTTTCCAGAGAAAAGTTAACCGATATGTGACACACTGTCACTCTTCTTTGCCTTATTTGTTGGAGTAGATTTGAACCTGTAGTCCTAGTGCTAGCTCGACGGTTTGATTTATTGAAATGTAAAAGTTATTGGACTTTTGGATCCATTATAGCCCTATATGCAAGACATAGCTCACCACTGATGAGTGTATGTGAAACTTGAGTATAGGGATAAATATTTTAGTTATCGTTTTGGGGTCTTTTCAATTGCTTTATATGCTTAGTAAGGTAAAAAAAGGGGGGGTGGGGGACAATTTTTTTTTTTTTTTATTTAATCATTATTGATTGAATTAGTGATGAGGTTAAAACAAAAAACAAAAATTTCAAAAAAACAACACTAAGGTCTGCTATATAAACACTAGAACATGAAACACTGATGAACTGCACTCATTGCAAGCTAACTAACCCTGAAATGCTGTGATCTGTCTGGTGGCTCGCGTTTAATGCGATAGAAGCCAGGGGCAGCTTACCTGGTTACTCATCCTATCTTACATGCAGACCCCAAACTGTGGGTAGTAAAGCCAAAGGAGGTGGCGTTTCATCATATATTAAAGACATACACACCTCTAGGCTGGTCAAACAGTATGACACACAGGAGACACTCCAGGTGCATTTAACTATTGACAAGACCCCTATACAAGTAATAGCTAGCTACTGGCCCCCAAATCTCATCCAAGATGCCCAAACTGCCTATCTAGACCTCTTCAAATCTATCAAGATTCAACCCTTTACCCTGATCCTGGGTGACTTTAACTACCCAGACATGGAGTGGAAGAACTACTCTTGCCAGAACACAAATACCCAGAGATTCCACAATTTTGTAAATGCAAATGCTTTGGAACAGCTAGTCGATACCCCACAAAAGGCGATAATATCTTGGTATTAACCAACATGAGTAGCCGTTGCAGCATCCCTGCAGTATCATCCTCCCTTGTAACATCCGACTGTAAAGCAGTCACGTTTGAAGTCACCATCTCTCCCGACCCCCTCTATCTAAGCTCAGACAAAAAAACTTCTCCAAAGCTGATTATAATCTCTTGAGGGATGATATAAGCATCTTCACAGCCCCCTGCCCCTCTCTAGGAACTGGCACCAGTATCCAAAACTATACCAAATTACTATACAAACATTTATGTAGATGCATAGAATCAGGAATACCTGACAGGACTAAATCATCCTCTGCAAGGAAGAGTAAACCTGTCTGGTGGACATCTGCAATAAATAAACTCTATAACAGAAGAAAAAGATTGCTGATCAGGACCAAGAAGGAGCAGGTGCTCAATTGGAAGCAATCTCTCCTTAGCCTAAACAAGCAAATAAGAGCACTAGTGAGATCCTCCAAAGCAAACTTGGAGTCCAAATTGGCCACATCTACTAGAGACAATCATAAGGCCTTATTCACATATGTGCGTAATCTTAGAGGAAGCACCCAAATCTGTTCAGAACTGATGGTCAAGGACACCACATACACAAATGCTGTAGATATAGCAAACTTGCTGACTGACAGATTCAGTGGAAACTTCACCCCTCTGTCCCCTCCATCAGTAAATCAGGACATTCCTAGTACTTGCCCCCTTCCCCTTATATCTAGGGATCAGGTCATCACTGCTCTCTCAATGGCAAAAAATACAGCCTCCATGGGACCTGACAACATCCCAGGCTGCATCCTACATGACCTCAGACAGGAACTTGCAGCACCCTTAGGCATCATATTCAGCCAAAGCCTGAGTACCAGTTTTGTCCCAGCTGAGTGGAGGACAGCCACTGTCATCCATTTACACAAATGTGGAACATCCACTGATCTGGGAAATTATAGAGCCATAAGCCTAACTAGCTTGATGTGCAAGGCCATGGAATGGATTATCATCAACCTCATAAACAAGGACATTGGCAACCTCCAAAAACTCAATCCCACACAGTTTGGCTTCGTCAAGGGAGAGGTCATGTCTGTTAAATTTGGTCGACTGTTTTGAGACAGTCACCAAAGCCATGGATGAGGGGAAGACAGTGCATACTGCTTACCTTGACCTGGCCAAAGCCTTCGACACTATTCCCCACTCAGGCATAATAGATAAACTCTCTCAACTAGGCATCAATCCGTATGTTACCAGATGGGTTGCCAATTGTCCCACTGATAGAACCCACCTAATCAAAGTAGGGGAAGCCACCTCAAGCAGTAGACCCGTATCAAGTGGTATAACCCAGGGTTCAGTCTTGGGGCCTCTGTTATTTAGGATATACTTTTCTGAGGTACAGGCCAAAACCAGTGGGCTGTGGCTGACCAAGTTTGCAGATGAGTACAAGTTGGGAGCTGTCATCAATTCCCTAGTGATGTGGACATCCTCCGAGGGTCTTACCCAAACAAATGACTGGTGCCAGAAGCATAGCCTCAAGCTGAATACAAAAAAATGCATCATTATCCCCTTTAGGGAGAGAGATGGCCCCACAAATTATCACATTAATAACGTTCTAAGCATGCAGTCAGTCGTGAGGGATTTGGGCACCCAGATTGATAGCAGCCTGACTTTTGACCACCATGTTGCTTCCATTGTATGGAAAGCTTTCTACATGGCCCACCTCATAAGTAAGAGCATCTCATCCAGGGACAAAGAGGTCATAACATCCCTGTATTCTTCCCTTATAAAGCCCATTATTTAGTACAGTGCCCGATTCGGCATGTACCTTGCAAAGCTCAAAAATCTACCATACACAGATAGGCTAAAAGCCCTATGCCTCTACTCTGTTTCATACAGACTCCTCAGAGGTGACCTCTGTCTGGCATACAAGGTGATCTCGGACCCCGCCTTGATGGGACTGTTGCATATCCGCAAGTCAAGCTCCACTCGAGTAACCTGCACACGCAGCCTGAAACTGGTCTGTGACATCAATAGGACTTGCTGGCGGGACAGATTTGTGTCCCAGAGACTCGCCCATCTATGGAATAAACTCCCTCTCCACGTCAAACAGACTACGTCTTTACCTCTTTTTAAGCGCAATCTGGATAATTGGATAGGAATTAGAAAATACATCCCTGGGATTCCACCCGTGTCCCTGCTGGACAGGGGCATCGGGTGCTGATTTGTCTATGCATGGGCTAAACTCTTGGCTAAACATATAAGTACCTCAGGGCCAAAAGCCTAGTGACTTCCTATGATCACTTATGATATAGGCATCATACGTTTATATAAATGAAAACCATATTTTCAGTTACAAACATTATACATCACATTTATAGGTTCATAGGTTCATACTAGGCTATCTGCCCCAAGGCATTTATAAAATACTGTACCCATTAGTTTGTTGTGCCTCTGTCCAGCAGTGACACAGAGATGATTCATCCACAGGTCAAGATTTCTCTTGTACAGCAGCCAGCGAGGTGCTCTCCTCACATGGGGGACGGGACTCCCATTCACAGCATAGGGAGTCTCTGAGTGATAACCTCCAGCACCAGCCTATTTATATTTTTGAGGTGGAGCATGTCCATTAATTCCGGTTGACATGGCCTTGTAGTCAGTCAGGTCACATGTCACCTCTGACAGTATAGTAGACTGAATAGCTGAGTTTCTTCTTCAATCTGGCAGCATATGAGATTTTGAGTGGTCATCTGGATGTGAATCCTTCATGATCAGGTGGGCAATGTACCTCCCATGTTGGCCTGTACTTCTGAGAAGTAGATGTAACCCTGTGGGTTCTGTCCTTGCCAGTTTGCAAACCCTTCTTGTGACATACATATTACATTTAATCATCAATGGCCTTGGTGACTGTTGGTCCAATGTCTGCAAGTCCCTATATCTTTGTTTATGAGCTCCATTATGATCCTCCATAGCTCCTGTGGTAAGGCTGAGATTAACAAGCTACTTATGCGGGTTTAATTCCTATTTAGCTCTGTAAGCTAGCACAGCCGGGGACACCATCCGGTCCCATTGATGCTGTGTTTTTAGCTTTACTTTTCTGTATAATCATTGTCAGTCCAGTATTGCATAACTCTCTAAATTCCTGTCTTCCCTTTAACCTCATTCCTCCACCAAAACATTATTCTGCGTGTGTCGTTCCCACAATTTCAGTTTTTCTATGTAATTTCCTTCTTTTCTAAATATACCGTTTCCAGTTCTTTTATCTGTGTTACTATAGTCACTACTTCATATACAGTTGGTTTAAACTTTGATTTCCATTTTCTAGTAATTGCTTTTTGGCCACTACCAGAATTAAACTGAGGAAGGCCTTAGTTTGTCTAGGCAATTCAGATCCTGTATCGTAGCTAAAAAAATTGTTTCCTTAGTTACGCCAATTTGCTTACCCAGTATTTCTGTCAGAGTATTCTTTAGTGAGTTTTTAAAACATACCAACTCATTACAACCCCAAAAATATTTTCCCAGTTACCTGTACCTCTTTTTTCCCTATCACCTCCAACATTTGCTGTCTACCTGAGGAAAAATTGTATGGAATCTGCTTGGAGTATAAAAAAACATTGCAAACATCCTAAATCTTCTAGACTTTGTTGGATATTTGGGAGCCACAAGTATATCTCCCTATTGCTTCTTTATGAATTGCTTATTCAGCCTGTCTTCCCAATCTGTTCTAACCTCCTCAGATTGATTCCTATAGTTATCATAAAGTGTTGTATATGCCTTACTAATTATCCCTTTGTAACAGCAGCTTCTGTTCTAGATTCAACTAAAAACTCTACTGGTGCCAGTCTTTCACTTGGGATTCCCCTACCCTTTCTCCTTCCGTATACTCTGATACCAATCCTTGATAGGAAAGGTAGTCTCTAGCCCACTCCAAATGTATTCTTCTTTTCCCATTCTAAGATAAGGACAACTTTTGATCTAGAAAATGTACCTTTTGCTATATATATATATATATATGGATCCATATGATTACATCGACATTTCAAAACAACGAAAGTCACTTCTTTCGAACGAAAATCGCGACCGCTCAAACATCGACATATGACAGTATGTTGATGTTACCGTTCCTACAATACAATACAATGCCCAATAAAAAATGACAACGCTAAAAGGTAAATTGTAAATAGTCACGCACACCCTGCCCCGTGTACCACAAAAAAAACAAGGCTAAACACATATATATATATTTATATATATATATATATATATAGAGAGAGAGAGAGAGCAACTAGCAAGGACTGGATATAACTGAAGAGGGGTATTATTTTGCCATGGAGCCGGGAAAAAAAGTTGTGGCCCTCTTGGTCCAAAAGGAGTTTGGTTTTATAATACAGTGAGGTTACAGGATCTAAGAGAGCATTACACAGCTGCCAAAGTGTAGTGGCAAGGGAACATAATTACACTGGCCTTTATCTGTGTACCTTCAGGGTCCTGGTAGTCTGGAATAAAGGAGATGTTACCTGACATTGTATGTTTTCAAAAGAGAGTAGTTGCTTTGGCAAGTACTTGGAATCTGGTTACATTAGTGGGGGATGATTCTTATAGGCCCAGATCATTTTAAGGCTCTCCACCGGGGAAGGAGTATTGCCATGTACTGTGAAAACCTGGGGTTAGCGGATGCAGCTTAAATGGGCAAGGTGATGGGTAACTAGTTCACTTGCTGTCCTTCCACATACCACGCATATTTCATTTTATGACCATAGGACACTGGTACTAGTGGTAAAGATAGAAAGCAGAGGGGTAATTGGGCATTGGAGGTTTAATATTTTCTTTTGTTGCAATAAATAATTTAAAAAATGTTTTATTTCACAGATACAGGGTTGGTTGTCCCTTTTTTCACAAGCTCCCCAGGAGACAGTGAAGTGGTGAAAGGTATTTAAGAGAATAATCGGACAGAATTTACAACAACATAACAGAGGAAATTAGAGAAAATAGCACATTTGCCTGGGAGCAATGGTGAACATGACTGGCTGAGATGCAGCAGGGATGACAAACTGCGTGATGAGATACAGCAGTTACATTCTAGGGGTGACAAAGAAAAATTAGTTTATAGAGCTAAAATCCTTAAATACTGAGTTCTTGATATTTAAGTAAAAATCCATGACATCTAGTTTTTGAGCCACCCTGGTGGGTAGGGTTCATTAAGCTCCATATGAAATACTTGTATTATTTACGCCTTATTATGCAGAATTGTATTCAGAGGAAATCAGAAACTTAAGACAAGTAAGGAAGAGGGAAGATTTTTTTGTGTGTGTAGCCCTCCTGTCCCAAGACTGGAGATGCAGGAAGCAGAGGTGTTGATGCCCCACCGAGCAGCAGACAAGTGGGCTGCCAAGGAGAGAACAGACTGGGGCATATATAATCCCACTGGAGTTACACCAGCTAGAGGAGAGTAGGTGCTAATGTGATCATGCCGAGTGTTTATGGGGTGATAGAAAATGGTGGGCCACATCTTTGTGGGAAGAAGTAGTGTTGTCAGTGATTCTAAAGGAAAAAAAGATTACACTCTCCCCGGCGACAAAATTTTATGGCAGTAGTTGTTGACACTATCCAGGAGCATTGCTTCACTTGCCAACACTAACTGGAGTGGATTCATTCCTGGCCGGCAGAATTTTGACATCTCAAAAAATGTACTGATATTAGAAGAATCGGGTGCACAGAATAATTCAGTGATTGTGATCAATGTGGTTGCTGAGAAAGCCTTAAATAGGGTGAGCTGGTGTTGTGTTTTTGGGTATTTGATCTGTTTGAGATTCTGACAGGTTTTCTTCAGTTTTTGAGACAAATTCATATGTAATTGTTGGCTAGGACTGAGGTGAATGCAGAATTGTTGGATGGGCTAGAATTTAAATGGGTACTAGGCAAGGATGTCTTTTTGTTTGTATTTCAGCTGGAGCCTTTGACATCAACACTTCATTCCTTGTCTTTCATGGGGGTTTGAAGTAGGAACCGATGAATTCAAAACATCACTGCGCACAGACAACATGTTGATTTATTTAGTGAACTCAGAAAAGAGCGTGGAAAAGTTTTTAAAAATTTTAGGGGAATTTGGGCAATTTTCAAGTTACAAGGTAAATTTTATTAAAACTAGGTCTTAACGTTTAATCTTGTTCCATTGGAGACTCTGAGATCAGTACCCATGTAGAATACTGAAGCGTTTAAATGTTGTGAAAGTCAGCTGGCCTCTATGGTACACTAGACTATATCATGAGCATATATGAGTCTGCTCAGACCAGGTGTTTCAGCAATTATGTTTGCTAGAAATCCATTATGCCCAGCATCTCTATGAGCAGCAGATAATGTCGACTCAGGACTTGTAACCCCCCACCCAAAAAGATTTGTTTTCAGAGATGAAAGCTTCAGCTGCTTGGCTTTTCTGAAAAAGTGTTGGTGCCAGGGTTGTCAAGGATAAATTGATTTTGTCAAAGAACAGAAGTGGATGGGGGTGCCTTACTTTAAGCTATATTAAAGGGCAGCCTGAATGCAAATCTTTTGCTTAAAAAAAAAAAAAAAAAAAGATGAGGGAATTCCCCGGGATCATGTTTTTGTAGGAAGTATGCAAAAGATAGAGCCAAGGGGTTTGATCTGGAGTACAGAATTTAGTCAGGAAGTGTCTGTTCAAGGTGGTGGCCGAAGATATATATGGGGGACTGAAGGGAGTCTAGGGAACTTCTAGCACCAGTAGAATTAAGTTTAAAAGATGAGCTGCAGTTATTGCAGCTGAATTGGAGGGTAATGACCCAGAAAAGTTTGTTACCAGCATAGAAGTATGATGACTGTGGGTTTTCAGAAGGGAGAATGTTTAAGCTGGGGGGACTCTAGGCATCCTTAATAAGAAATTAAGAGCTCTAATTCATGGTCAGTCAGTACTGCAGTGAGTCCATCAGGAGTTCTCAGTTGCAGAATGGTGTGGTTAAGTGGTGTAATAATTTGAGGTTTTGATTTCACCCTACATAACAGCACATAGATTTCTGCTGGTAGTGATTGGGGTGCCACTCAGCTTGTGAAGTTTCACATATTTGCATGACAGTGCTTACATAAGTACTTGTAAACCTCAGAAAATAGGAGGTTATATCTCCTGCGGTGCCCAACATCTTTTGGAGATATACCATTAGATGGACTGAGGTCCTGTGGCATATAGTTTGAGAATGTGGTAAGTTGCAGCAATAAAAGATGCATTTAAAGGGATTAGCTGATGAATTCTGGACAGAGAAAGTAAACTTTTGATAAGGTTCTTTTTTCTTGTGTATACCTGTCAGACTGTTTTATGTCCAAGAAAGCAGTCATGATAAATGAAAACAATCTGATTCCAAGCAACAGAATAGGCTCTCAAACTTTTGGAAGGGTTGGCCAGGATGATATCATGGGGTCTATGAAAGGGCTAGAGATGAGTATTGTAGTAGGTGTCTCCCATGGCTTTTTACATACATGTTTTATATTTATTTTATTTTAATTTATTTTTTATGTTGGGTATTGTATTTATTCCTGTTTAATGGCACAAAGTATAATTTTTAACAAGGTTTATTTGAAGATTGAATTGTTCAGGATTATTTAAAAAAGAAAATGAGAGATGATTTGGTTGATCTGTACAGTTCTTTTTCTGGTCTACTGAGGCATGATCATTTGTCTTACAAATTATTCCTTGTTCATTGCTGCCACTATTTTACATTGCACGTAAAAAATGGAATGTTCTTTATTTGATGGTATGAGTTTTGCAACTTAAACGACCATCTTGGAATTCTAGAAATCAGACTCACTTAAAAAAATACATTTAAAACCTTCAGTGGTGCTCCCACTATTTCTGGTTGCACTGATGGAGAAGACCTTCTTTGTCTGATGAAGTGGAGTCCTGGAGCTAAAAGTACCGTGCAGTTGCTCATAGGTTCATAGGAGATTACTAGGCTAATGGCATCTCGTCAGGTGGGTGGCCAGCTGGCTCACTGATGCAACCCATAAGGTCAAAATAGGTGTCACCACCTCCGACAGCAGACCTGTCACTAGTTGTGTTCCCCAGGGATCTGTCCTAGACCCCTGCTGTTTGGTATCTACTTCTCAGAGGTCCAGGCAAAGACAAAGGGCCTGTGGCTGACCAAGTTTGCAGATGACTATAAGTTGGGTGCTGTCCTTGACTCCCCAAATGATGTTAACATACTGCAAGAGGGTCTCACAGCAACAGATGACTGGTGCCAAAATCATGGCCTTAAGTTAAATGCAGAAAAAGGTATTACCATACCAGTGGCAAAAACATGGGCCCCTACTGATTATCACATCAACAGCAACCCCTAAGCACACAACCTGTGGTGAGAGACCTGGGTACTCAGGTTCACAACAATCGCACATTTGACCATCATGTAGCAACAATGGTCAGAAAAGCCTTTTACTTGGTTCATCTCATAAGTAAAGGGAATGCATCCAGAAAAAAAGGAGGTTATTACCTGTCTGTACTCCTCCCTCATTAGGCCTATAATTGAGTATAACGCCCTGTTTGATATGTACCTCTCCAAACACCTGCACCAACTGAAAAAGCCACAGAAATACCTCACAAAAAGAATCCATGGCCTCCAACACCTGTCCTATGTGGACAGGCTCAAATCACTATCGCTGTACTCGTTATCGTATAGATTGCTCAGAGGTGATCTGTGTTTTGTATACAAGGCATTATCGGATGTTCCCTACTAGAGATGCTCCATATCCGTAAGTCTAACTCCTTAAGACTGTGGACATACCTGAGGAATGCCTTATAGTTATCCTTAGCTTTGGAGGCTATTTTTGCCTCCAAGTCTGCTTTCAGAGCCTTGACTAGTTTCCTAATTCACTTGTTTAGACTAATGAGGGGCATTTTGTTCTGTTGTGCACATTCCCTCTTACTTCTCGACAGGATTTTCTTTCTTTTGTTGTACAACCAAGTAATACCAGGGGTTCACCATGGTGACTTGTTTTTGAGGTTTGTCCAGGGCTTATTTTGGCCTGGTACTGCTATTTTTGTGTAGTTGTTTATATGGTTGAACAGGGTTTTTGTGTACACCTTTGCATAGACTTATGTTTTTTCTGCTTTTGGAGGAGCTTGGAAACGAGCTGTGCCATCACTTAATAGGAAGGAGTTTACCAGTTTATTGCTGAGACTCCTACCATTGAGCAGTAACACCTTTAGCTTGTCCTGAGTAGCTTTTGTCATGTTGGAAGGTTTGTCTGTTTGGCAGTGCCTAAAAAGGTGTTATAGGGATGGAGAATGTTTTGACCAATATTTGAAAGCCTAGTAGTGACAGGTGAAAATCAGTGTGGCCTGTCAACCATGTCCTTCCAGGCTGACAAGTATTGGGCCAGTTTAGAATTACACCATTAGCTAAGCCAATTGTTAACGTCTATTATTTTCTGTTGGTATTGTGGCATCATCCTTGTAGATGGTAGAATGCTGCACAGCGCTAGGCTAATACCTACTTGTGAGACACATTGTGAGAGCTTAATCTTTTCTCTTTTCATATAGTGCAAAGAGGTGCATCCTGGGCCATTCAAGCTAACATGGGGTATGATAGTCATACTGGTAATTGGAGATAAGTGACCTGAGTACTTGGGTGATCTGGCAGATCCTGGCCCTTGACAGGCAACTAACTGTAACCTTCTTATCCAGCCTGGTAAGAGAGACATCCAGTGTATCACAATGGAGTCTCCTATGACTAAAATATTGAGTTGTGGGGTGTTTCACCTTATGGGATTGGTAGCTGAGACACCGTGAGTTGTGGCTTTATATGTTGTGATGGGAACTGTCTTGTCTTTGTGCATGCAGACTTTCTGAAGACTATGCCTGAGAGGCCTTTGAGTTTTGGGTAAGTTACATGTGAGCACCTCTGCATAAGTGGGTCTGTGTGTCTGGCGTTTTGTAGGTACAGTGCTTGAGGTGTGTGTGTTGTGAAGTGGTTATCAGTGTGCGTAATGCAATTGCTGCATTGCCACAGGATGCCCATGTCCACCAAGGTAGATGCAGAGATAGCAAGAAAGTGCCTGTCTATGGTTGCAGGTCCTAACGTGCACCTTACAAGAGGTAGGAGTGGAGGGTGTTTGTAATTGGATGAGGGATGGGTGCTTAAATGTTGGTGTAATATACAGCTTATCTATCCAACGAAGCTGCCCAGCACCCAAACAAGATGCTGTTTGAGCAGCAATAGTACTGAATGCTATAATAATGTAATGTAGACCTAAATAGTACTAACTAATTGTGTTTATGCTGATCACTGCACAGACTAGCTGTCCCGTGAGTAGCGTGGGACTGAAGTAAAGTTCTGAGGTAGTTTTTAGTGAAATTTCAACTTCTGGTGATTGCATATATGCAAGACACCACTAACCACAGCTGCATGATCCATTTCATGCAAAAACAAGGCTTATATATGATAAGAAAAAAAGCAAGTTTTACACTAACTGTGCCCTAAGGCCAATGTGGTAAGAATACAGTGAGCTTTCTACCAGCAATTTCCAGCTCAAATAGACAAATTCAGCCCTCTTAGTGCTTATGGATATACGCAAAGTTATTTTAAAGAATCTGCATAAATCATGCATTTAGTAATGAAGGTGAGCGAAATATGAAGGATAGCAGATTAACCCTTTACATTTGCACATTGTAAGAGAGAGAATCTTGTATCCTATGCGCTGTTGATATATCTTACATTATGTTCAAATAATTTTTAAAAACAGTTCCTTAGGATCAGTCTACCTACTTGGTGAACAGAAGTAAATAAACCATTAAATAACTAAAACAAAGATGTAATTAAACCATACAGATAAAGTGCTGCTTCTTAAATCTCAATATTGATACCATAATTATATTACAGGATAGTGTAACATACTACTACTTTCGGCTTTTCCTGGTTAGGGGTTGCCACAGCGGATTACCTGTCCGCTCATGATTGGCAGTGGAGTTTTACAGTGTCGAGTTGCCAGCCCGGTGCCCAACCTTCCACAGAAGGCGCACACACGCACTCACATCTAGGGCCAATTTAGTGTGTCCAATCCACCTGCACCATGTCTTTGGGATGTGGAAGGAAACCGGAGCACCCGGAGGAAACCCACGCGGCCACAGGGAGGGCATGCAGACTCCACAAAGAAGGCACACCAGCTAAGGATCGAACCAGAGAACCTGTTGCTGTGAGGTGGCAATGCTAACTGCTGCACCACCATGGCCGCCCATGATAGTGTAACATAGATCATCTTTATTCTTTTATCTACTGTTGTGTTTAATTAAAATGCCTGTGTAGTGTACAGTTATTTCTTGTTGTAAAGTATGTGTATTTGCATTGTTAAACATTATTAAATAATATTTTAGCTAGAACAGCAAATCTGTAAAAGCTGCAGGTAACTATTTTCTCAGATCCGTGCACAAATTGACTAAAATTTTACATTTTGAAAAATATATATCACTCTGCGTGTTTATTTCAGCAGTTTCTTGAGCCATTGTTAAAAAGGAAAAAAATGCTGAACCCCTTTTTTAAATGTTTTCTTCTTCTTCTTCCCCAACAGTTGCCTTTAAAAGGAAATGTAACCCATGATTTTGCACTGTGTAAAGGAAATGGAGGCTGTAAAAAAGATTCTGCCGATGCAAGTGTAACTAACAAGCGGACTAAGAGCATTTATACACCACTTGAGCTGCAGTACATGGAAATCAAACAGCATCATCAAGATGTCCTGCTCTGTGTGGAATGCGGCTACAAGTACCGTTTCTTTGGGGAGGATGCTGAGGTAAGGTCTGTGGCTTTTGTCACAGTATGTTGTTGGTCCAAATTAACAGCATAACAGTGCTGTAATAACAATGAAAGTCTCGCCAGTCACTGTAGCCGATTTGCAGTTTTAGTATATCATGACTATCAGACTGTATTAGAAGTATATGTGCCTTAGGCTTTTTTGAAGTTTTAGAAAGATGCAAAATTAGAGCCATTACAGTTTGCTGATGACATGACATTAATAATAAGTGACTGGTGATTCCCCTTGCTCCCTCATGTCCTTACCAGACTCTTATGTTCAAATGTAGGCCATCCATTTACCCTTATATACAGTAGCACGGATTTGCTAAGTGATCATTTGTTTGCAGTGTTTTTTATGGTTTTGATACTTGCTGATAACCTTATGATTTTATGGTTACAGAAAGTTCCATAGTTGTAATCAGAGTGCCTTAGAACAGTAACAACAATATTATTCTGCATTTAAATGTAGTGGAATTTCATAAATCGTACTCTGCTTTGACTTGACTCCATAGCTGCACCTTTGTGTTGATAAGGAGGTTGTGGATTTGAATAGAATGATGTTTGCTGATTTAAAATCTTCTGACTGCCTTCTATGGGTCATGTTTGGTCTAAGTCAGTGAGTCTGAAACAGGTTTTATAATCACTTGTGTTGTATATGATAAGTCTATGCAAACAGCTGTGCTGTTATTGTATGTATGTATGTATGTATTTATTTATTTTTCGCAGTCTGGGTAATAATTCCTGAAAGACTGTGTAACATCAAGCACACTCAAACATCATCACAAAAGGCTGTAACATAACAGAACTTTAGTCAGAATTGGAAAAATAATTATGACATTTTGTGAAGTCCAGTAACCGAAAAAAAGAAGTTATGTACTCACCATAACGTTCCATGTGAGTTGTTCCATCTCGCTTCATTCTTCAGTGATGGGTTCGGAGCCGATCCTCGGCTCTGACACGGCCGACTAGTAAGCTCAAAGTTTTCCAGTAGCTCGAGACCCAACCCCTTATCCCGCAATGCACTGCTGGAATTACCTCAGATCTTGTTTGCTGCGTACCATATGCAAGTACAATAATTATTCTGCCTAGGAATGATGACACATTGAAAAACCAGGATGAAGACAGCCTCCAGGTCAACTGCCAGCCAGGAGGGGGAAGGAGGGAGGGACGTGAGAATGAAGGCGAGATGGAACAACTCACATGGAACATTATGGTGAGTACATAACTTCTTTATGTGAAGTTGTTCAATCTCACCGTTCATTCTTCACTGATGGGTAGTGTCCCTAGCACCCTGATCTTGGGTGGCACATGGAAGTACACTCTTCAGAACCGTAGAACCAAATGAAGCCCTGTCCCTGGAGGCCTTATCCACTTTGTAATGAGTTATAAAAGTGTGAGGTTTAGACCATGTGGCTGCCGCACAGATGTTGTCCAAAGGCAATTTGGCTTGAAAAGCTGAAGAGGTAGAAACTGCTCTGGTTGAATGAACCCTCACCTTACTAGACAAGGGCATGTTATGACAAGAATATGTGCAAGTGATACAATCCGACAGCCACTTAGACAGAGTTGTTTTGGCAACTGGTTTACCTTTCCTGGCCTCAGAAAAAAACACAAAAAGCTGATCTGATTTCCTAATGTCTTTTTTTCTGTCTAAATAAAGTCGAAGTTGTCTGTGAACATCGAGTTTGTGCAACATATATTCCAAAATGAGCAACTCAATGACTTGATTGATGTTAATCTCAGAACATACTTTAGGCAAAAAGGATGGATTTGTCCTGAGAGATGCTCTATCAGCATGAAAGACCATATAAGGAGGCTTGATGGATAGGGCTTGGAGCTCTGACACTCAGCGGGCTGAAGTGATGGCTACTAGGAAAATAGTTTTCCACAATAGAAATTTTAGTTCACAAGATGATGCAGGCTCAAAAGGAGGAAGAATGATGCGAGATAACATAAAATTCAAATTCCAGGGAGAATAAGGTGTCTTCACTGGAGGCCTCATGTGAAAGGAACCTTTTAGAAAAGCCTTAGACAATTGGTGAGCCATAATATTCAATCCATCAATCCCTAGATGGAAATTAGATATAGCAGCTAGGTGTACCCGCACTGTAGCAACCGCTGCTTCTTTGTTGAAAATTTCTGTCAAGAATTGTAAAATAGAAGACAATGGCGCTTGGTAAGGGTCAATGTTATGGGAGGAAGCCCAAATGGAAAATCTCTTCCACTTACTACGATACAGTTTTCTAGTGGAAGGCTTATGGGAAGCCAATAAAATTTGACTAGTGTCATGGGAAAGATTATAAAGCCTGGCTATGCGGGGAATTGGAGCAGCCAAGCGGTTAGCTTCAGTGTCTGCAATGATGGATGAAGATCCCCTGACAGATGTCAGTAAGTCCGGAACTGGGTCCAGGATCCATGGGTCTTCCAGAATGCGATGGTAAAGAAACGGAAATCAAATCTGCCGAGGCCAATGAGGGGCTATAAGGATGATTGTCCGTCCCAGCGACTTTGCTTTTTGTAAAAATCTGGGTATCAGAGGAATTGGGGGAAATGCGTAGAGGAGACCCGGGGGCCAATCGTGGACAAGAGCATCCCTCAGGGAGTGACCTGGCATGGGAATCAGGGCAAAATACCTTCTGCATTTGTTGTTGATATGACTGGCAAACAGGTCGCAGGAAGGCTGGCTCCATTTGCAGAAAATCCTGTCTGCAATCTCTTGTTTGAGGGACCATTCGTGGGGCAATAAAATTGCCCTGCTCAGTCTGTCTGCTATAATGTTAGATTCGCCCGGGATGTGCATTGCTAACAGAAAGTGCTGGGATGACACTGCCCACTGCCATACTCTGAGGGCTTCTCGTCAAAGGGGATAAGATTTGGTCCTGCCTTGCTTGTTCAGGTACTAGACCACTAACATGTTGTCTGTATTGCAATTGTCCCTAGAAGAAGAGAGTCCTGAAAGTATTGCAACGCTAGAAGTACTGCTCTCATCTCCAGGCATTGATATGCAGATGTGATTCTTGATCTGTCCATGTGCCTTTGGCAGTCTTTCCCTGAAAAAGCCCCCCCCCCAATCAGGGAAGCATCCGTGGTCACAGTGGCAACTGGAGGGGGTAGCATGAAAGGACGTCCTATTGTGACATGAAGAGATGTCGACCACCACTGAAGATCCTTCTTGAAGGAATTCCTTATCAGGATCATGTGATTCATTGGAAGTTCTTGGTAAGACCATTGCGTGAATAGAAGCCATTGAAGGATTCTCATATGCATCCTTGCTAATGGGATTGCCAAGATTGCTGCTGCCATCAATCCCAGTACTTTCAATACCTCTGCAGCTGGTGCTCTGTTCTTTGATACCAAGGACGTGATGTGTTGGCGAAGAATACAAATCATTTCTGGTGGAAGACGAAGAGTGGTGGTTGACGTGTCTAATTCTGTCCCTATAAAAACAATATGCTGCGATGGCAACGAGGCAGACTTTTCGAAGTTGACTGTAATGCCTAGCCGATTGCAGATTGTCAGAATAGCCTCTCTCGCTTGAAGAAGTTGATGCCTGGTGGTGGAGGTAAGGAGCCAATCATCCAAGTACGGAAACACCTGGAATCCTAGACGCCTCAGGTGAGCCATGACTACTGCCATGCACTTGGTGAACACTCTGGGGGCTGTATTGAGACCAAAGGGCGAAGCTCGGAATTGATAATGATTGGCTCCCAGCCAGAAACACAGGTGATCCCTAGATGGTCTGGCCATCTTTATGTGGTAGTACGCATCCTTGAGATCGATCAAGCACATCCAGTTGTCCTTCCCTAAAAAGGGAAGTATGGACTGTAGCGTAACCATTCGGAACTTCTCTTTCCTCACAAATTGGTTGAGTCTGCTGAGATCCAAAATGGGTCTCCAGTCCCCTGTTTTCTTTGGAACCAAAAAGAATCTTCAGTAAGTTCCGAATCCTGTTTGGTCTGCTGGGAATGGCTGGATGACTCTTTTTTTCTAGCAATCGGCGTACCTCTATTGTTGCTTGTTCCCTGTGACTTGGTGGAACGTCCAGGATTTTTTTGACGGGAAGGGACTGGGTGGAGAATGGTATGAAATACCCTCTGGAAATGATACTTTGTACACAAATGTCGTTTGTTATATCTAGCCAGGCTTCTGGGTACAATGACAAGTGACCCCGACTGCCTCCAGAGTAGGACAGCCGGGCCTCCTTCAGGAGCACTGGTAGGACTGACCAGAGCAGTGATCTCTGTCACCCTGGTGTTGCGTATCCCCTCTGCTGCAAGGCCAGCGTCTTCCATTGTAACCCCCTTCTCTGCCTCTGGAGGGGGGCTCTCCACGTGTGTCTTCCGGAACCACATCTTTCCTCCCCTCTGACCTTTAGGAAAGGGTTGAGTGGGGGTGGAAAAACAGACTCCGATGGCAGACAGAGTCTTTCCTTCTTGTTCACACCTGGTCAAAGTCTCCTTTACCTTTGGCCCAAACAAGGATGAGCTGTCAAACGGGGTATTCATAAAGAAAGACTTGAAGGGTTCCGCAAAGGAACAGAGTCGCATCCAGGCATGTCAACGAAGAGCAATTCCTGTACCTGCAGCTCTACTCGAACCATCAGCTGCGTAAGATATGAGACGCATGGACGAGTTAACTATCGAATTAAGGGTAGCGAGCTGGGTGGCAACTTTGTTGGATACACTTGTAGCTACAGCACCCTGAAGAGCATCTCCCAACTCCTTAAGGAGATCTCTCTGCAGTCTGGTAAAATGGGTCAAGTAGTTCAGTGATCTGAGTGAAAAAGTCACTGAACTAAACATGCGTTTCCCATATCTATCCATGATCCTAGATTCTCTGTTAGAAGGATGGATAGACGAGGAAGTCTCAGACATTTCCTTTTTGGTGGCTGCCGCCACCATCATGGCATCAACAGGGACTTCCTTAGTCAAAAAGGACTTATCTACGGGGGCAGAAGTAAACTTATTAGGCCTCCTAGGAACAGGTTCCATAGATTCCGGTGACTCCCATGCCCTACGAAAGACCAGATCCATAAGCTCATCATAGGGCAGAGACACCCAAGAGGTGGAAGGCTGAGACCCGAATGCCTTCAGGAGAACCGACTCATCCTCAGTAGGGCTCTTGGACTGCCAATTACCCCTTTGCCTAAGAATTTCAAGACTCTCCGCAAAGGAGATGTCCTCAGAGGGGGATCTAGGGGACCCTTCTGATTCATCCAAGTCTGTGTCTGATGTTAGAGACTCCTGTGGGGAGTCCAAATGCCTCCTCTTGCATAATCTCTTCCTGGGGACTTCTTCAGGGGGAACTTCTGGAGAGGTCTCAGAAGAGCAGGGAGCGCCCTGTGGGACTACCTGAGGCTCTGGGTCTCTACGCTTGGGATGACCGGAGGAAACAGAAACTGACACAGGCACTTTAGGGGAGGAAGAGACCAGACCTTGAGATGAGGAAGTCTTAGGTGACAACACTCGCCTCATGGCTTCGAATGCACCATGGCTCCGATGAGAAGGAGTCGACGGATCAGAAGGAGCCGCGATCCCCTACCGCATCGAAGCCGTGGGCTCTGAGACCAAGGTAGGAGCCGAGCTCACCCGAGCATAAGCCCCGAGAGGAAGAGTCAGCACCAAGTCGGTGTGACTATCCTCCCCGGATTTGACCAGAGAGTGTCTGCTCCTAATGTCCCCAGTCAGCACCTAGAACATCCGAGCAGATGGAGCCGATGACACTGGAGCAGGTTGTCGGCTCCAATGGATCCATAATCATCAGGTCAGCCTCCTCTGGCTCTGAAGGTCCGGTATGGCTCGGAGGAGGAGCAGACTATTCAGGAGTAATGGTCTTAGGCTCCGGTTGGGTCTGAGCCGACAGCAATTTAGCTAGGCCTGGTGCCTTTAAGAGTTTCTGAACCAGCCAGTCCATATCCAGATCGGACAGGCTGACAGAAGACCTGGAGGAGTGAATAGATGGAGCCAATTGGAGCAGTAGAGAGGGAGGTTTTTCGGCAACCGGTTCTAGAGCAGTGTCCCGGTTCCAAAAAGAACAGACTGTGTGCTCTGAAGTCAGTGGAGCCGAAGTCACAACACTTTCTGACTTTTTTCCTTTCTTTGTCCTGGATTCTGAGGAAGATTTGGACAATTTGCTGGCCCCATCCTGGTAAGACAATGCCTCTGAGAAAGGGTGTTTGGTAATACCCCTATCAATTAACTTCCTCTTCCTTTCTGCAAGCACTGTCATAGAAAAGGAGTGGCAGATACTGTATGACTCCTGCAGGTGCACCTCACCCAAACAGTATACACACTGCACATGGGCATCCGTAACGGACATCTTTTGTCCGCAGTCTGGGCATTTTTAAACCCAGACTTTGGATGCTTTTCCTTCTCTTCAGACATAGTACTAACTACTATTCACAAAAAGCACACTATTTAACTATATAAGATAGTTAAAGTTAGAGAGGATTAATCTAATAAACTACACACAGCCCAAAAAGACACTAGTAACAAAACTATTTAGCTATTTAAGTTAGAGAGGATTATAGCAATCCGATATCAAAAAGCCCAAAAGGGAAACTCTATCTAACAACTGTAAGAAAAGGCCCAAGGCCAAAAGGCCGAAGGCAGTCAGAAGATTTTACTGGGAAAGGGGAGAAAAACAGAAAACAACTGATAACTAGATAATATTAAATAGTTATAATAGTAAAAGATATAAAATTGAAATAGAAAACTTGCTGAAAGTTGAAAACTCCCAATAATAGTCTTGAGCAACACTGGAAACCAAGAGATCCGTGCTGCAGCAAACTAGATCTGAGGTAATTCCAGCAGTGTGTTGTGGGATAAGGGGTTGGGTCTCGAGCTACTGGAAAGCTTTGAGCTTGCTAGTCTGCCATGTCAGAGCCGAGGATTGGCTTCGAACCCATCAGTGAAGAATGAATGGCGAGATTGAACAACTTCACATCTGTAGTTGTAGTAAACATATCAGCTATCCCTGATCTGTTGATATTGAAAGGAACCATTCAAAGAACAAGAGAGTGTATGTCAGAGGTCCACATGAAATTAGTTTATGTACTGTTCACAGTTTTATGTACAGATTAAAGAGTTTGACCAAAAGTGGCTATGAATCCTGTGCACAGAAAGGAAGAAGGCAGCATTGACAAAGTTAAATGTGATAATATAGTATAAATGTTAAACCAAGTAATTCAAATTTGCTACATCAAATTGAGATAACTTTTTTTTAAACAACGAAGACCAAAAAATACGAACCAAGAACTAGTAAGCGTAACAGTCAGGAACCAAACAGGAAGATTAGTTGAATGTCTTGGGTTTTAATAAATCCACCACGGAAAAAACAGGAATCAGAGCATAAAAACAACAAACACGCCAAAACAGTATTAACGCTTTTCCACAACTGCGTTTTCGTTTCACCATAACACTTCATCAGATAAAAAGCATCCAATTGACAAGAATATTTATATCCTAATTAATTAGAATCAATCATTCCAATTAGGTTCAATTTATTACTGTTTAAACCATTTTAAAGTGAAACTAGTGCAGAAAAATTGCAATACATCTTTTTAATTATATACATGTCCCCCTATAAAATTTTAAAGTTAATACTGTTTTGACGTGTTTGTTGTTTTTATGCTCTGATTCCTGTTTTTTCCGTGGTGGATTTATTAAAACCCAAGACATTCAACTAATCTTCCTGTTTGGTTCCTGACTGTTACGCTTACTTTTTTTTAAACAAGAAACATCTGTATTAAATTATCACATATATCAAAGACAATTATGCATTTATATAAATGAAAGCAAACCATACTGACATAATTTTAGTTGCAAACATTATACATCACTCATGATGTATCCTGTCATTGTCAGTCAGACATTATGTAACTCATTCAAATGCTGCCTTCTTTTAAACCTTGTTTCTCTTCTGCATGTATTGTTCCCACAATTCCCATTTTTCTATGTAATTTGCTCCTACCCTTTTCTAAAGATCCCAATTCCAGTTGTTTCATCTCTGTTACTATATTCACTACTTCTAGGAAAATTGGTTTAAACTTTGATTTCCATTTTCTAGTAAATGCTTTTTTGGCAGACACCATTAGGCTCAGCAAGGCCTTACTATGTCTAGGCTATTCCAATGTTATCCGTCAGACAAAGCAATCTGCAGGGAATCTTTATATTCTGCCAACACATTATATTCCTACAAAATATGTTCCCAATTACCTCTCTTCCCCATAACACCTCCAACATTTGCCATCTCCCCAGGGAAAAATTCTTTGGAGTCTACTTGAGTATAAAAATACCTATGTAAACACTTCTGCACTTTGTTGTATATTTGTTAGACATACACATAGCCATACCTCTAAACCATACCAAATCTCTGTTTTCCCCAGTTTTTGAGGTCCAAGTAATGGGGTGCCACGATTCCCAAGTGGCACCCCTTAATTTCCAAATTTCCCAGCTTTATTTTGTTTAATTTTATTTCCGGCTTTTTTGGGGGGCTGACATCATCACGCGGAGGCGTGCACAGTGATGTCAGCTTCGTCCAGCCTGTCAGAATTTAGCTGAGGGCTGCAAGGGCTGGGACAGATGATGAGAAAGCTGACAACATGAACTGCTACAGTTCTAGACAATATACATTCTGGTCTTCCAGTTATAAACGAGAAGAGATTGAGAAGCCTGAACTACACATTTGTCTTCCTGGTAAAGAAGACTGAGCTGCTGCTACATTTATTTTCAATAGAACAATCCATGTAGGATTTTACGTAGATGTAAGCTGCCAGCCTGCTATTCAGAAGTGAAGTGTAACATGCGCGCAGTTTGAATTGCGTCCACTGGTGCGTAGTTTACTTATGTGAGGTCCGCTGCTCAGTTTACTGATGTGAGGTCCACTGTTCAGTTTATTTATGCGAGGTCCGCTGCTCAGTTTATTTCAGATGTGAGTTCCGCTGCTCAGTTTATTTATTTAAGCTGTGAGGTCCTCTGCTCAGTTTATTTAAGAGGTCCACTGCTCAGTTTATTTATTTAAGAGGTCCGCTGCTCAGTTTATTTCATGTGTGTTTGTATTTATTTAAGATGTGTGTGTATTTATTTAAGGTGTGTGTGTGTGTGTGTGTGTGTGTGTGTGTGTGTGTGTGTGTGTGTGTGTGTGTGTGTGTGTGTGTGTGTGTGTGTGTGTGTGTGTAATTATTTAAGGTGTGTGTATGTGTGTGTTTGTGTTTGTGTGCTGCCCCAGACAGATATAACTGGTGGGTAGGAGTACTCAGGCTCAAACCCTATATCTTGGGTACAAGACACAAGAGGCTGACTTCCCTAACCATACCGCTACTTCTGAAGGAGTTATAGCTCTCAACTGTACAACTTTTTGCATAATGTCTGGAATGTGTTTGGCTCATACTTTTGTTCTATTCCTCTTAAAATTTGGATGGTGCAGCAGTAGTGTTGTTGCCTCACAGTAAGAGGTTATCTGGCTCGATTCTTGGCTGAAGTGCCTTCTGTGTGGAGTCAGCATGTCCTCCCTGTCTTTGTGTGGATTTCATCTGGGTGCTCTGGTTTCCTCCCACGATACAAAGATATGTGTCTATAGCATTTCTCCTCAGGTCTCTGCTGAAAATTAGCTTTGTGCTAAGTCAGACTTTCCCAGTAAACAAATGTTAAAAACTATAAATTTTATTTTATTCTGGCAAATCGTTGAGAACTGAATTCACTAAATAATGATAGCCATTTAAGTTTGACTTCCTATCTTTTAGGAAACACATGGTAACACATTTTTTTCTAGCAACTTTCTAAGATTATACAAGCAATGTTTAAAATGTGTCCCCGGTTTTGGACCTTTGTTCCTCCAATAAATTTTGTCTTTTTCTTGATGTCTTGTGCTGCACAGTTCTTCAGAGAAAGAGAAGTTTAGTGCTGCTTATGCAGTCTCCTTGCATTGTTAGTAGCACTACAGGTAGTATGCTTGCTTTTGCTGCAGAAGGCTGTGGGTTCCACTCCCACAGTCTGAAGATGGATTGCTGATACTGTACTGTGTTATACTTTTAAAGGTGGTAGACATTGCAGTCCTGAGAATGTCCTCCTTTGGCGGAGATACCTATTAACTATGAACCTGTTATCAGTTTGCCATCCATTCCCTATTGAAATTTTACTAACTTAGCATTTTTTTAATGCAACATAGGCAATTTATTCTTCAAGGGCAACAGGCACTTTACTTGTAGACAAAACAGTGAAATATAAAGTTGTTTGCTAGCAGCAACCTAGTATCAGATCTCTTTAACATGGAATTTAGATGACTTCTACTTCTGCAGAGATTATGCATATTTTCCGGTACTGGTGGATTGTAGAAGTTTGAGTAGACTTTTATGATGGAAATGTTCGGAATTGGGGAGTTTTGCCATTATTAGTTCATGCATTTTGTTTCATTGCTTACTGGAAAAAATGTCCAAACGATAAATTTAAAATGCGCTCTAACAAGTGTGCTGTACTATATAAGGAATATGATTTAATAAAGCCAGGAAGATGTACCAAAGAACACATGTATGTTTCTTGTGCAAGGGACCTATGATTTGAAAAGAGCCAAAAAGTAATTTTTATCCACCACTGGCCAGATGCATTTTCTTTGGATGTGGGTTTCAATGAATGTGAGTTTCAAGGGCAGAACAGTTTTAATGCTAAGTCTGTTTTCATTGTGAGACTGTATTGCTTTGTTTAGCAGATATCTATTAGTGTTTTTGCTATAAAATGTAAAATAAAATCCAAATAATCATTGTAGAAGTAAAGCAGTATTCACATTAGTGTTTATGGTAAATGGGGCGAAATAGCCAGATAATGGGACATTGGAATGGCTGCAGGGGGACTCTGGGGCCATATTTTGGTTGTCTGTTCTTCAGTTTGCATTTGAAAGTTGGTGTCCCACAATTCCACTGAAGTGGGTGGGGTTACATAATTATGTATGCAAATTTTATGTTAATCAGCATACAGATTTGTACCAGCTTTTCATGGGCTTTTGTCCAGACTTTTGATGTTTCCAGGTTGAGAGGTATGCATATATCTCCCCATTCTTTTTGTGTGAATTGCTTATCCAGTCTTTCTTCCCAATCATTTCTAACCTCCTCTGATTGATTCTTATAGTTATTATGCAATTTTTTTATGCTGTACTAATTATTCCTTTTTTAACATCAAGCTTCTGTTCTAGAGTCTACTAAAAACTCTACCAGTGCTGGAATTTTGCTTAGGATCCCCCTTGATAAGGAAGGCTATATCTCTAGCCTGCAGTCCAAATAAATTCTTGGCCTCTTCCCATTTTATTACCCTTCCCTCTCTAATTATTTGCTCACAATACCTTGGTTCTTTTGACATTTTTCTCCAGTAAATTCTAACCCCCTCTTTCCTGTTGTCTGTATCCCTAATTGCAGTCATCCCTATCGGCAGAATCTCCTTTCTGAATTCCCTTGTTGGCTTGGTTCTTAGAATAATTTCTGCTACTTTATGAATATAACATTTTATATGGTTATTGTTCTCCTTAAGGATCTGCATCCAAAATCCTAGTCTGTCCTTGTTTCCTGAGCTTCCCCCTGTTTCTTCATCATACCTTTCCACTCTGAATTATAGGATGTCCTCCCATTTTACTGTTGTAGTATTTATAACATTAGGGATCACCTGCCTAGGGCACCCCGTGTCCAGCCAGTGTACCAAAGCTTTAGTTTGCTTCAAGGTGTGCCGTATGTCACACGTATGCTCCTCACGTAGTGTAGGACATAAAGGTGACATGCAGATGTACTGTCCTCAGAACTTCTTTGCTGCAAGTCTGAACACCATGTCTTAATCGTTGGTCTGAACGCCTATTTTCTGTTGCTGGTTTCACCAAGCCATTGCAGATACTCATAAGTGCCACATTGGGGTTCCTTTTTTACTTCTCTTTTCTTTTTGTTGATTCTGGGGTTTTATGTCATCCAAGAAGGGTAAATTCCACAGTGGGAGACAGATTCCCCATGAAGACCTCCAGGGACATCGTCTGTTTTGCCTTGGTGCCTTGAACAACCATACATCCTGTTCCGTGTGTCAGGCTTTTGTACTGTAGTAGACTTTCTTCTATGGCACTGTTTCTGGACAATGTGAAAGATATGATGGAGGGAATTCCCACCCTGAGGGACAGCCATCAGGGAAGAAGAAGGCCAAGAAGCCTAGGCTGGAATCTTTTGCTGTTCAGCCTCTGCCAGACGTCTCTCCTGAGGTGAGTGAATGCCCAGAGATTCGCTCAGCATTGTTGTCAGATTCCTCTGCCATGACCGGGTTGGAGGCCATTTGGGATTTGGTTTTACGCATGTCTGAGGAGGCTTTGCAATAGTCTGTTTTGAACGTTCAGGGGGAACCACGGTTGATGATTTCCGAGTGGTCTAGGGGTGTTCCTCACAGATTTTAGTCAGAGAAGAAATCTCTACTACCATTATTGAATGCCATCCTGGGTCAGAGCCTTCCAAGTTTTATAAGGCAGATGACCAATTGAAGAAAAAACAGAAAAGTAAACATATTTCTCCTGCCCCCTAAGGATCCACAGAGTGATTGGCAGGCCTTCAATTAGGGTCTGTTTAGTGCTTTGTTAGCATTGAAACCTCCTCAGGGTGTTTCTGTTCCTTCTCCCGGTTGGTCCTGTACTCCCCCTAAAAGGCACAGGGAACAGGATTCATCTGAAGAGAAGTTGGATTCAGATGAGGAATCCCTTGCTTACTGTTCTCAGTTTCCTTCTCCTTTGGACTGTGGATCAGAGGAAGAGGAATTGAGAAGTCCTGATACTCCCATTGAAGAGACTTATTTTGGTGACACAATCACCAGGATGATGGAGTTCTTTAAATGGGATTGTGCTCAGTTCTCTGAGATTCGTAAGAGGTACTATGAGTTGCTGTAGATGGAATCTCCTAAACTTTCTGATATTTCTCCTGTTTTAGCTACTTTGTTAAATGCGTTCTCCTATGCATCTAAAGCTCAGATTCTCAGCCCCCTGCTTCCAAGAAGCCTAATAGGTTTTGTAGGTTGCCTGAGGACTGCACATTTGTGTACAAGTGTCCTGCTGACCTTTCAGTGGTGTCTGAAGCCTCTGACAAGCCCTCTCAATTGCTTCCTTCACCCAAATTACTGCCGTCTGATAAAGACAGCAGAACCTTGGAAAAGCTAGGTACGAAGGTTTACATCTTGGCTACCTTGACTTTTAGGCCTGTTAATTATCAAACCCATACATCCAGGAATGTGTTGGCTCTCCTATCCCAGGCCTCTCAGGTAATATCTTACTTTCCAGACTCTGAAAGTAAAACGTATGCTCTTATCCTGTTAGGGACTTCCTCCCAAGTGTCTCGTTTTTCCATCAGGTGTAGTTATGATGCAGCAGATGCTTCTTCTAGGGCTACTGCTTTTAGGTCAGTGATGAGGAGGTATTCTTGGCTTCAGCTTCAACCTTTGCCTGATGATATCAAGACTAAGTTGATGGATGTCCCACTTGATAATAAACACTTGTTTGGTGAAGCTGCTTCTGGTTTCTTCATGTCCCTTCAGGATAAGGGAAAGGCTTTACAGGAACTCAAACATGTGCTTGTTTATCCTGTTCCTAAATTTCAAAGAAACTAGCCTAATAAGCCAGTCTTTGTTCGCAGGCAACCTCGCCCTCCTCCTAAGGGCAAAAAAAGTGGCAAGTGGGCTCTTTCTGCTAAGGCTACTCAGGCTTCAGTGCCTCAGAAGCCTTCCTTTCCAGATAAACAAGTGCTGCCTGACTATCCTATTCTTCCCAGAGGTGCTTTAGACCTTTTGACTCAGGGTACTATTCAAGAGGTGCCTGTGTCTCAAAGGGGTATTTTTACTCCAGGATGGAATTTCCAGAGCTAGAGCAAGTTTTGCTAGGGTCATCCTTTTTTAGTTCTTGGAGAGCTCTGCTGGTCCTTCCTCCTTCCATGTTTCTTCCTGAGCTTTGGCACTCTCCCTAATGTTATGAATATTGCAACAGCGAAATGGAAGGACATAGTACAGTTGTCTAAAATCTTACCATAATGGTAGATGTCATTCTCTTTACTGTTGCAGTGTTCAGTACCTCCCTCCTCCCCTGGTCCATTTCTCTTCTGGATGTACTTGGTTACCTCTTGGTTTTCCTTGGACTGGCATTCCTACTTAGGATTTCAGTTCTGAGGATGGTATGTCTGGGCATCATCTTTATGCCCTATTCTGTGGGAGGAGCATACAGTGGCTATAAAAAGTTTACACACCCCTGTTAAAACACCAGGATGTTAAGTTGTCAATCTCGCCTTCATTCTTGCTTGATGGGTTCGGAGCCGATCCCTCGGCTCCACTCGGCTGCTAAGCTTGAGAGTCACTTTTACCAGCTCGAGGCAGCCCCATATCCCATGATGCAAGGCGGTAAGTACCCAGATCTCGTGCCGCTTTATGAGGTCCTCCTTTACCAGCTCCTGGTAAGTGATTCACTATTTTGATATTTAAGCCCTTTGTAAAAAAACCTTTAATTTTAGTTATAAGTTAATTATATAGATTTTCTGACAGAAAATCCCTGTCTCTTCTAATTTTTTAGTCAAACTTTACCCATCCCATCCCTGTTAGGGTGTGTGTGTTTGTTTTGATAGTAATACCTTTTGGTATTTTATTTAATTTAATTTTTGACTGGTGTGTGTGTGTGTTTTGTGAAGCACCATGTCAAAGGAGAGGGTCTCAGGTTTTAAGAAGTGTGACTCGTGCTGTCAGAAGATGTCTCTGACAGGCGGTCACACTTCTTGCCTGTATTGCCTGGGGCCTCTTCACCTGCAGGACTCCTGTGTTATTTGTCATTCCTTCAGCCAGAGAGTCCTGCAGGAAAAAGCTGATACTTAGGCCTTCTTGCCGGAAGGCTCTCCGGCTAAGTCGGCTCCATCAAAATCAGCCAAATCTTCCAAGGCCCAGGCTTCTGTGTCTAAGCCTGCGGCCTCGGCTCCGGACTCGTCAGTGAGATCGCTCGGCCTGGCTTTCGGATTCTCTCAACAAAAAGCCCACCCCCGATGGCTGATGGGATTCTGCTGCGATTCTCACCCACTTTGGTGTCGAGATCGGTTCCGACCACCATGTGGCACAGGCATCGGTGTCGGGCTCCGATCGGCTCCGACACGTTACTTTGTGGCTGTATCGGCTCGGCTGGATTCCTGTCGGCTCCGATAAGTCTTCCCGACAGGATCTATAGTATCGGTTCCGATGGCTCATTCCAGGAAGAGGTCGAGGTCTCCTTCCTTGGAGCCGATACTTCGACCTCTTCTTCGAACGGAGCCAACGGAGCCGATCTTCAAGGTCATCCAGACTTTCAGACCATGACCTAGAGAGAGTGGTCAGCAGATTACTTAAGTCACAGGTACTGGCCCAAATGTTACATAGTCCGCCTCACCAGACGACTGTTGGCCCACACCGTTACAGTTCCTCCTTCAACTCTACCCCAGAGCTTGGAGTTGGAGTCTTCGAATGGTTACTGCTACGGCTGGAGGACAGATACCCCTTCTGTTCCTTCAGCCTCTACTCTTATCTCCTCTCTTGAGACCTTCCTTAGAGGGATTCGTGGTCGGCTTCCATGGTCTCCTCCGAGGGGTGAGGGCATCGGACCCTTGTCCGACCCGCCTTGGTGAGCTCGGCTCCGACATCTGCCTCGGAGACTTCCTTCGGTGGTCCCTGGTTCCTAGTTCTTCGAACGGGTTCTTTCGGATCTGCCTGGGAGGGAGCATTCGAGGTGATGAAGAGTGTGCTGGCCACTGGTATCAGTCAGCAGTCTGTTCCCGTAGCTCCTCCTCTATAGTGCCTGTTGACATCTCTGCCACTTCTCTTGCTATAGGACCCAGAGATCCTCCGCCTCAGGTTTCCCCATTGGGAATTTCTCTTCGAGGATTCTCCTGATGTTTCGGAGATCCTCCTAGGAAGAGGACTTGTAAGAGGAAACATGTAGACTCCCGAGTCTGTCACTTGGATACTGACTTTGATGAGTCAGAGGGATCCCTAGATCCCCCTCTGAGGATGTCTCCTTCTCAGACATCCTAGAACTCTTAAACAGAGGGGAAACTGGCCCACCAACAGTCCCTCTGAAGATGAGTCAGTATACCTAGATCTCGCCTCCACCTCCTGGGTGTCTCCGCCTTTCGACCCCTTATGCAGGTTATTGCCCGGGCAGCTCCTGACTCTGTAGAGCCAGTCCCTAGGAGGCCTTCAAAATTTATCACTGCCCCGGTGACAAGCAATTCCTCACTAAGGGTGTCCCCGCTGATGCCATGGTGGTGGCTGCGGCCACCAAGAAGGAACTTGCAGATCCTTCCGTCCTAATAAGGACTCTAGGACCATGGATAGGTATGGTAAGCGGATGTTTTCCTCAGCGACCTTTGCTATGCTCGCTGAATTACCTATGTCACTTCACCAGACTCCAGAGGGATATCCTTAAGGAGCTGGGTGAAGTAGTACAGGATCCTACAGCTGCAGGAGCTCAAGAAAGATTGCTTTGCAGCTAGGAACCCTTAATTCCATTGCAAACTCCTCCATGCTAATATCTTATGCTGCTGATGGAGCGATAGAGCCGCAGGTACAGGTGTGGCTCTTAGATGCCAAGCCTGGATGCGGCTATGTGATTTTGCTGATCCCTTTAAGGCGTCCTTCACAAACTCCCTTTGATGGGTCAGCTTTGTTTGGCCCTCAGGTGAAGGAAACTTTGACCAGGTGCGAACAGCGGCAAGACTCTTTCTGTTGTAGGAGTCCGTTTTCCACCCCTTCTAGACCTTATCCCAAAGGACAGAAAGGTGGCAAAATGTGGTTCCGTAAATCCCAAGGAGTCACGCCGATTCACGTGGTCAGTTTACCCCTAGAGGCAGAGGGGTAACAACAACAGACGCCGCTAGAGGCAGAGGGGTCCAAAAACCAGGGAAACAGAGAGCCTCTCTGACAAGCCCTTTCAGCATCCCTGAGATGTTGCCCGGCTGTCCCTCCTTGGAGGCAGTCGGGAAGATTATCACTGTACCCAGAAGCCTGGCATTCCCTCACTCAAGACAGATGGGTACAGTCGATCATATCCAAGGGTTACATAATTCCTTTCGAGGAAAGTCCTTCCCCTCAAATTCCCTTCCAGATGTACCACCCGGTCTAGGAAATTGCAGAGTTAGAAGTCTCAAAACTACTGCAAAAAGAGCCATTCAGCCAATCACAATAGACCATTCAGAGCCGGAATCTACTCAAGGTTCTTTTTGGTCCCAAAAGACAGGAGACTGGAGACCAATATTGGATCTCAGCAGACTCAACAAGTCTGTCAGGAAGACAAGATTCGAATGGTCACTCTTCAGTCAATTCTGCCCTTCTTACAGAAGGACAACTGGATGTGCTCAATAGATCTTCAGGATGCTACTATCACATCAAAATTCACAGACGCTCCAGGAGATTTCTCCTCTTCGGCTGGGGGTCAGTCATTTCCAGTTCAGAGCCCTGCCCCCCAGAGTGTTCACCAAATGCATGGCAGTGGTCACGGCTCACCTGAGACGTCAAGGATTCCAGGTGTTTCCAGATTCTCGACGACTGGCTCCTGTCAGCCACCACCAGGCATCAGCTTATACAAGCCAGGGATTACACAATAAACCTTTGTTCTCATTTGGGCATCTCGATCAACTTCAAAAGTCATCCTTATCGCCCTGCCAGTCTATTACCTTCATAGGCGCAAACTAAAACAGTGTTCGTATGTCAGCTACCCTTACAGATCAGAAAGTTTCAGACATTCAGAGTGATGTCAGGATCATTCTGGCCAACAAGAAAGTACAGGCCAGAATGTTTCTAAAGGTATTAGGTCTCATGGCTGCGCCATTACTCTTCTTCCCTGGCTCGATTCTACGTGCGCCTTCTTCAGTGGATGCTGTTCACACAATGGTCATACCAACAACTTCCAATGCGTCACCAGATTCTGGTGACACAGACATCTAAAGAGCATCTTGCTTGGTGGATCACATCTCCTCAGGTTCACCAAGGCAGGTACTTTCTACCCCCATCCCCGATAGCCACTGTCACCACGGATGCCTCCTGATGGGGTCATTATCAGGGCAGGATGGTTCATGGGACGTGGCAGCCGCTCGAGTACCATCTGCACATAAATGTCCTGGAGATGAGAGCAGTGCTTTTAACGTTGCAAGCCCTCAACGACTTTCTTCCCGTAGGGACAATTGCAGTCCACACAGACAACATGACTGTAGTTTGGTATATCAACAAACAGGGCGGAACCAAGTCCTACCCCTTGTGTCGAGAAGCTCAGACTATGGCAATGGGCGATCTCCTCTCATCGGTTTCTGGTAGCAACGCATATCCCTGGGAAAACCAACATTGTAGCGGACAGATTGAGCAGAGCTATTCTCATGCCTCACAGTGGTCTCTCAAGCAATCTATAGCGGAAGAGATTTTTCTGGAATGGGGTCGCCCATGTTGCGATCTTTTGCTACTCCCCAAAACAGCAAATGTCCAGACTTCTTCTGCCTCTTCCTCTATCAGGCCATCCCCCAGATCTGACCCAGGATTGGCCCCAGGGACTTCTTTATGCCTTCCCTCCATTTCCTCTGATCCCTCAGGTTATCCAGAAAGCTACCGCTTTGAGAGCCAAATTGATTCTCATTGCCCCTTACTGGCCTCGACAAGTTTGGTTCCGTTCCTCCATCATCACCTTTGTGCAGCCGGCATCTGGACCCAGTGCCAGATCTTCTGATTCACCAATCGGGTCAGCTGCACCGTCAATCCCTTCTCTCAACCTCACAGCATGGTTGCTCCACTTCCTTCCTTTGCCAGGCTTCCTTTGATCTCTAACCCAGTTAGAGACATCATAGTAAAATCCTCTACCAGGAGGATTTATACAAGCAAATGGAAACGTTTCTCTTATTGGGCTAAGGCCAAGAATATTGATCCTTTACTGCCCCTGTTCAGGCAGTCCTGGATTTCTTAGCAGAGATTTTTCATGCAGGCTCCTCTTCTTCCACAGTCAGAGTTCAATTGGCTGCTATTTCCAATTTTCATGTCGGGATAGCAGATCATAATATTATGTTCCATAGGCTCTGCAGGGCCTTCTTGAAAGGAATTTTCCTACTAAAGCCTCCAATCAGGAATCCTCCTCCTCAGTGGGATCTAAATTTAGTGCTGACATCTTTGATTCTTCTCCCTTGAGCCAGCTGCTTCTTGTTCCCTGAAATATCTT